>NW_022196905.1:239922990-239948196 GCF_008632895.1 Mastomys coucha
TTTACACTATGCTCTTTTTATTTCTTTTTTCTTAGATATTTACTTTTCTTTTTTATTACATATTTTCTTTATTTACATGTCATATGATATCTCCTTTTCCAGTTTCCCCTCCAAAAAAAAGAAAAAAAGAAAATTAAAAAAAACCCGGTTCCCTCCCCACTCCCCCTGCTCACCAACCCACCCTCTCCTCCTTCCTGACCCAGGCATTCCCCTACATTGGGTCATAGAACCTTCACAGAACCAAGGGCCTCTCCTCCCATTGATAACTGACTAGGAAATCCTCTGTTATACATATGCTGCTGGAGCCATTAGTTCCACCATGTATACTCTTTTGTTGGTGGTTTAGTCCCTGGGAGTTCTGAGGGTACTAGTTAGTTCATATTGTCTTTTCTCCTAAGGGCCTGCAAATCCTTCAGCTCCTTGGGTCCTATCTCTAACTCCTTCATTGAGGATCCTGTGCTCACTCCAATGGATTGCTGTGAGCCTCCTCTTCTGTATTAGTCAGGTACTGTCAGAGCCTCTCAGGAAAAAGCTATATCAGGCTCCTGTCAGCCAGCACTTGCAGGCATCTAAAATAGTTTCTGGATTTGATGACTGAATATGGGAAGGATTCCCAGGTGGAACAGTTTCTGGATTGTCCTTCTTTGGTCTCTGCTCCATAGTTTGTCTTTGCAATTCCTTCCATGGGTATTTTGTTCTACCTTTTAAGAAGGAACGAAGTATCCACACTTTGCTCTTCCTTTTTATTGAGTTTCTTGTGGTTTGTGGATTGTATTTTGGGTATTCCGATCTTCTGGACTTATATCCACTTATCAATGAGTGCATATCATATGTGTTCTTTTGTGATTGGGTTACCTCACTCAGGATGATATTCTCCAGATCCATCCATTTCGCTAAATTTCATAAAATCTTTGTTTTTAATAGATGAATAGTACTCCATTGTGTAGATGTACCATATTTTCTGTATTCATTCCTCTGTTGAGGAATATCTGGGTTGTTTCTAATTTCTGGTTATTATAAATAAGGCTGCTATGAACATAGTGGAGCATGTGTCTTTATTATATGTTGGAGCATCTTCTGGGTATATGCCCAGGAGTGGTATAGCTGGGTCCTCTGGTAGTACCATGTCCAATTTCTGGAGGAACTGCCAAACTAATTTCCAGATTGGTTTTACCAGCTTGCAAGCCCACCAGCAATGAAGGAGTGTTCCTCTTTCTCTACAACCTGGACACCATCTGCTGTCACCTGAATTTTTGATCTTAGCCATTCTGACTGGTGTGAATCTCAGGGTTGTTTTGATTTGCATTTCCTCAATGACTAAGGATGTTGAACATTTCTTTAGGTACTTTTCCAACCTTCAGTATTCCTCAGTTGAGAATTCTTTGTTTAGCTCAGTACCCCTTTTTTTAATAGGATTATTTGTTTCTCTGGAGTCTAACTTCTTGAGTTCTTTGTATATTTTGTATATTAGCCCTCTATCAGAGATAGGATTGGTAAAGACCTTTTCTCACTCTGTTGGTTGCCTTTGTGTCCTACTGACAGTGTCCTTTGCCTTACAGTAAAATTGCTTTGCAATTTTATGAGGTCCCATTTGTCAATTCTTGATCTTAGAGCATAAGCTATTGGTGTTCTGTTCAGAAAATTTTCCCCTGTACCCATGTGCTTGAGGTTCTTCCCCACTTTCTTTTCTATTAGTTTCAGTATATCTGGTTTGATGTGGAGATTCTTGATCCACTTGGACTTGAGCTTTGTACAAGGAGACAGGAATGCATTGATTTTCATTCTTCTATATGCTAACCGCCAGCTGAGCCAGCACCATTTGTTGAAAATGATGTCTTTTTTTCTACTGGATGGTTTTAACTCCTTTGTCAAAGATCAAGTGACCATAGTTGTGTGGGTTCATTTCTGGGTCTTCAATTATGTTCTATTGATCTACCTGCCTGTCGCTGTACTAATACCATGCAGTTTTTCTCACAATTGCTCTGTAGTGCAGCTTAAGGTCCAGGATGGTGATTCCACCAGAAATTCTTTTATTGTTGAGAATAATTTTCGCGATCCTAGGTTTTTTTGTTATTCCAGATGAATTTGCAAATTTCTCTCTCTAAGTCTGTGAAGAATTGAGTTGGAATTTTGATGGGGATTGCATTGAATCTGTAGATTGCTTTCGGCAACATGGCCATTTTTGCTATATTAATCCTGCCAATCAATGAGCATGGGAGATCTTTCCATCTTCTGAGATCTTCTTCAATTTTCTTCTTTAGAGACTTGAAGTTCTTGTCATTTAGAACGTTTACTTGCTTAGTTAGAATCACACCAAGGTATTTTATATTATTTGTGACTATTGTGAAGGGTGTTGCATACATAGCTGAATATCAGACTAATTACATAGTCTTAAGGGAATTTCAAGTGACAAAAATTAAACATCAAGTTAGCAAAAAATTGAAGCCTCTTATAATAAGAAACAGGAGGAAAAGTGTCCCAAATTCAGGCAAAAAGTCAGAGACAGACCTGGCTCACATTATTAAGGGTCTCACAAGAAGACCAAGAGGCACAACTGTAACATATAAGCAGAGGGCCTAGGTTAGACCCATATAAGTTCCCTGATTATTGGTTCAGTCTTTTTGATCCCTTATTGGCCCAAATTATTTGATTTGGGTGGGTTTCTATGAAGAGGGTGACCAGTGTTACTGCAACTTCATATGTCTTGTTTGGTTGCTATTCCTGGCAATCCTGCCCTTTTCTAAAGGGAAATGAAGAAGGCATGGATGAAGGGGAGTAGGAAGAGAGGAGGGAGGACAAACTGTTGTCAGGATGTCATATATGAGAAAAATGAACTAAAAAATTATTAAAAAAATAAAAAAGTATAAAATCCAGCATTTCTGAGTATTCCATTTTTAACGGTATAGATTAATTTTGTCAATGTCATACAATCCCAAATGACCTGGGAAGGCCTTTTCATGGATAAATTGTCTAGATTATTTCATGGATAAACTGTCTTGATTATATCAGCTTCAGAGGTCTCCTGTTGGGGATTTTAAGATTGAGTTAATTGAGGTGGTAGCATCTCTTTGAATGTGGGCAGTGCTGTCCATGGGCTCAGTGAGGTGGGAGTAAGTTGAGCACACATGTGCATGCATGAATTCTTTCTCTGTGCTTGAATGTAAATATGATGAGATGCTTCAAGTTCCTTCCATTTTGATCTCCTGCAGTGACTGACTGTAACCTGGAATTGAGAATTAAAATAAATGATTTCTCCCATATGTTGCTTTTGTCATGATGGTTTTTTTCCAGTACAGGAAACAAAGACCCCAATAACTGACTGCAGTTCTCAGTGCTGGTTAGGTTTGCTTAGGGCTTAAGGCTGTGTGGTGCATATGACATTGTTATAAAGGCCTTTTGAGAAAACATAAAAGTGAATGAATACCTGACAGATAGCTAGTGCTCACACCTATCCTCTTAATCCAGCTACAGATATATTTGTGTTTAGTGTTTTGACATTCAGCACCTTAAACAGAAATAGTTTACACATAAGTATAGTATGATAAAGTATAATATTCCATTCCTTTCATTATACCTTGGTCAGTCACAAAACATGATTTTTTTTTTTCATAACTGAATTTATCATCAGAAAATGGGTTTCTTGGAACTTAAGTGATATCAACTCCTGTAGATTCTGTCTCTGAAGCAATTTTCAGTGCTTTCAGACCCCATTAGGTATTCAACCATTCAATCATTCAAAGTCCAAGACACCATTGGAATTGGGTATGGTGGCACCTGCTCTTAATCCTAACCGACAGGGGAGAGTCACACAGATCTCTGTGAGTGCCAGACAACTCAAATCTGCAAAACAATATCCAGGTCAGTCAAGGGTACTTGAGTACTTGCCAAAAAAAAAAAAAAAAAAAAAAAAAAAAAAGAAGGAAGGCAGGCAGGCAGGTTATATTTTCTCAGTAGTGATGAATATATGTGTACACAGCCCTCCAGTTACTCAATAGCTTAACGGACGGTACTATATGTTACAGCTAAGGCTATTATAGCAAAATACCATAGAATAGAAGATTTAAAAAGCACAAATTAATGTCTCACTGCTCTCCACCTGGAAATCCTGGGTTACAACCAGAATTGTTGGTTTTAGAAAATATCTTCTGACTTGTGGAGAGATGATAACTAATTTCTGTATAGTGAGGGTGAACAGAGGGAGCTCTCTGCACATCATTCTGTGCTCCCTGGTGATCCCATTCTGAGCTTCTCACCCTATGCTCTCATCTAAATATATTTCTCCACCAGAAACACTCAAAAATCCATTACAATGGGCAGCTTAAATGTAGAATGAATTTAGGCAGGGTACATAATTCAGTTTATATGAGATACAGTCTTGGTCATTTACTATTTACAGAAGGTTGAATAATAACAATTGGTGAATAATAACATAATTATCAGGAACAGTCTGCACATATATGCCAATCAAGTTTCATATGTGAAAATTTCTTTTGATTTTTTTAATACTGACATTTACTGAACTGTATCACCAATCTACATTTTTTCATATACACATTTATAAATTCTAGATTCATTTCAAGTATTTCAACAGATACATGATGCTGTGGCCTTCATTTTATTTATCAGTAAAGGGAAAATCTACAACTTTCTCGATATGTCACTGAATATATACTACCTTGCAAAAGCTACATTTGCATTCCCTATGCATGCTTATATAAACAGTAATTTTAATGAATAAAAACAAATATCACATGCATTGCCAACACTGTAGCGGAAATAGGACACATCAAAATTCCTAAATATTTTCCAAGATCATTTTTATTCAGTAACACTTATCCTCAGCAAGAGCTTGGTGTATATTTGCTGATGGCTATATATAATATGACTATACCAGAGCAGAGTGAAAACTACTTCATTCTAGACACAATGGGAGGTAATGACAAGGGGCAAGGTGAAGAAACTCAGTTCCCTTTCAATGAGATGTACTTAAATGTGATTTTCCCCCTCAGTGAATGCCTGGATACTCAAATCAATTTGCTAATCTCTAAAGGTGGTGTGGTATATGTGACATTTTAGAGCAGCACAGAGGCACTTAACAGCACATATCCATAGAAAACATACAGAAATGAATTACCAGTGTTGACCCAATAAACTTACAAATAAAGACACACACACACACACACACACACACACACACACACATACATTCACAGAAAGAGAGAGACCTACAGAGACAAAGACAAACAGACATACAGACAGAGTCAGAAAGCAACAATGCTATCAGCATCCAACCTGCCATTAGCATTAAATTTCCCTATTTATCTGAGAAAATAAAAGTGTAATGTTTTCCTGTGAGATAATATGGTATTGGAAATTGTTGTCTATTTGATAGAAAAGTTAAATCCACATTATAAAGTACAAATCTAATTAAATATTTATTTAAAAGTCAAGCTATTAGCTAGCTAAAATAATAGTCTGTGATCCCAGCTGCTGACAGAATTAACAAATTAGCATGTTTCTGCTTATTTATTCCACTAACATTTAATGAGCTTCCCTTCTGTTCTGTTCCCCATTCTTGGCTCACAAATATTAAGGATGGATGAGTTAACAGACCAGGATTTCAAGATGCTTATAAGCTATCTGGGAAGGTAAGTGTTTTATATATTTAAGTCATAACATATACTTTAAAAAAAATAATATTGACATTAAACAGAGACATTCTCTAGACCCAAAAAGTAGAACAACAGGAAATTGGCTTAGACACAGAAAAGTACAATTCAAATGATAGAAGAAAATTGCTCAGACAAGGCTCTTGCAAAATGTACACTTTATAGTGTTTATTTTCATATAATCCACAAGAAGGTGTACAATTTCCTGAAACGACGTCTATCTAGTTGAAGTGCTTTCAGACTTCTGGAAGCATTTTCAAACTTACACTTACATTTCTATTTTATTTGGAGTGTAAGATATATTGCAAAATGTGTTCATATGTTGAAGAATTACCCTTAGATGGGGGATGTCATCATTGAAAATATATTGGATGCTGGCAAATGTGATATGAGAAGTGGCTTCACTCTTGATGGTTGCACAATATGGTGACATTGTTTGATGCTGTGGCTGTATTTGAGGAAGTTTTTCTCGGGAGAAATACCATAATAGTATAAACTTATCTTGTCCCTTGCTTCTTCCAACCTTTGCTGAATCCTCCTTCCAGTAATGAGGTGACCAGCCCCTTTCATTATGTACATCAAGAACAATGTTCTACCTCAACACTGGTCCAGAAAACAAGAAACATGAAGCCAGCCAACATTGGACTAAATAAAATCTACTTCCTTGTATTCTTTTCTTTGGTATCTGCAACAGCAATAAAAAGCCTAACTAGGACAGCTTTCAGAGTAACCTTCATGCTTTTTCTTTTAATAACAATAAGACCCTCAGTAATGAGAATCATCAAAATCAGAACCTAAGTAAAATTTTAGAAATGAACATGGATATTACTAGAATTTTGCTGTAGGACTTTTGAGACAACTTAAGCATCTCAGTGTATTCTCTGAAATTAGGTATAGCAATTAGTTTAAATAACAGCCAAATGACTTCACCTCAGGAATTGTAACTAATTACTGGGAATTGAAAGATTCTCTTATAGAAAGTATTCAAATCTTAAGATAATTTCTTGGTGCTACTGCAAGAGAAGCATCTAAGCTTCAAAAATGAGGATATAAACATTATCCTCATTTCATTACCATGTTAATACTAAGTTGAAACTCTACCCTTACAAACTCAGTTACATCATTAAACAAAGTGCTTTACATTAGTATGTTTTGAAATGTTTTGTCATTTCATAAGTAAAATAGAAAGGTCTGACGTGTATATAAAACCAGTTCTTGCAGATCAGAGAACTTTAATTCATCTATGTATTACACAACAACTCATATAATTATGCTAAAAGATAAATCTATATATAAATTAAAGGTGGCCAATCTTTACACTATACTATGTCATATTTTTTTGACCATCACTGATTAATGATGAATTGTCTCTATCATACCTAGCCTAGTGATCTAAATTTTGTACCTGACACAATGGCAGGACATTAAATGATAATAAGGATTCTTTGTCTCCCAGAATTGATGGGACCGTATCACTGGCTTAATAGAACCTTATTAGGCGTAGTTCACTGAGAGTAGTAATTAAGGGATACGCAAGAAACTAGATCAAGCTCTATCACACTCCTTCTTACAGTCTCCTATAGTAGAAGTAATGTGCAGAGTTTCAAATTTTTCCATTATATTCATATTTAAAACAAAACTTTGGTATAATAACTGCCATGATTACTTTTCTGTTCCCATTTTTGAAAGTTGAAGCCAAGCTGGGAGCCTGTTTGCCAAGTTTTCTGCCTGGAGGAAAATTGTGTGGCTGAGTTATAAATACATTGATGGATCCAGCTGGAACTGTCTCTTGTAATTTAATATGCAAAGAAATAATCTGAGTCATAGATGGAGACAAGCAGTTCCTTTTAGATAAGAGCACTCTATGTTTGGCTCTGCAGATGACTTTCAAGAGCCTTCTTCAACGAGAGAACAAGGGATGGTGTCAGGACAAGTGGGACCAAATATTCCCCTTGAAACAAGCATTCAATTGCCTTTCATGGTCTGTGTTACAAATATCAGCAAATGAGTAATGCTATCTTAATTCTCCTTAAATCAGAAGAAATTCTGAATTATTTTTCAATGCTAAAAGAAAAGAATTTTAAGGTTTGAGAACTTAAGATTTTTATTAATTTCTGTTAAGTAATGTTCATATTAAAACCATGAATAAAATTGGTAAGAAGAAGTAAGGAAAATAAATTATATACACAGATTTCAATTGGACCATGTCCATAATAGAAGTTGAAATTATAACTCTGTACTTGGACCTTTAAAATACATTTTTAAAAAGCTTTCAAGATAAGGTCTTATGTAGTTCAGGCTAATTAGAAACTTAGTATGTAGTTATGTATAAAGTGAAAGATGACGTTGACTTTCTGATTATTCTCCCTCAACCTCCCAAATGCTAGATTTATGGTTTATGTCACCCCATATGATCTGAAATATTTAAGACATGACATTTTAATTGTTTTTATAGTCTTATATACAATAATTATATTGTGAAGTCAATAAGACTAATGATAACATAATATTTAATTTTAACCACATCCATTAGTATTTTCTCAGTATATGATATACTTTTAATACAATTTTAG
Organism: Mastomys coucha; assembly: GCF_008632895.1. Lineage (NCBI taxonomy): Eukaryota > Metazoa > Chordata > Mammalia > Rodentia > Muridae > Mastomys > Mastomys coucha. The sequence goes on from NW_022196905.1 coordinate 239,931,233, forward strand.
TTAAATATTGCTGTAAAGCAAGCCTGAAACTTGAAAGCTCCAAAAGGCATCCAGGTATATATCAAAAGTACATGTATGGCTATGGGAATGCCTCTAGATTCTCTTGTATTTACTTTGCATTCATTTATCAGAAGAGTCCAGAGATGTTCTTGGCTGCATGTTTATTGGCAGGTCCTGTCCTTGTGAATGGAGATTCTTTGCCATGTGTTCATCCCCCAGTAACTAGACCAACGTTCTCACCTGCCTGTCCTCTAACAACATGGTAATAGATAGAAGTCCAAAGGCCTTTTGATTCTCGGTCTCAGAATCACCATAGACATCTTTCACTACTTTTCATATGCCAAAAGGAGTCATCAGGGCAGTCTAGGTTCAAAACATGGAAAGAATGGGCAAAGAAAAGAGGAAAGCCAAAGCTCTGAGAGGTTATTAAATAATAACATGAATAGTAAGCAAGAGAAGAGGAAACCAAGTCATCCTTGAAGAAAATGGTTCTGGCTTTCCCAAGAGTCCATACTGCTTTCAGGCTAAGTCCTTTGACTTACATGGGATTATATACTGTTCACCCTTCCCATGTTAGCATCCTTGGGGGGATATTATCACTAAGAAATAAATAGTAGGAAACACATTGCTTCATGCTATGTATATCCTGTAAGAAATGTCACCTTTCTCTCAAATATCCTGAGTACTGAGCAAGTTCCTGGATTGCTAGGATGACATATAGAATTTATTGACATTCAGTTCATCTTGCAGACATGTAAACAAGACTTACTGAAAGCCTCTTTCTTTTAAGGGTTCATAGGTATTTTGGTTGTTTTCCCAGTAGGCCATAATCTGATGATAGTAGTGTGGGGAAAGATAAAGAGAGTAAGTATTAGAGAATACTCTCTATCTAGGATCCAGATATTGGTGATGTTCTTTCTTTCAATATGTATATCTTACATATATTTAAATATCCATCTTCAGAATGATTTGTAATGAGCTGTACATGTAAAATATATCCTGTGGCTAAATATTCATATCATTTATTACAAAGTAAGACATTGCTGTCCACTTCCTACAAAAAAATTCTACTTATCATTCTTTATTATATTTCTACTATACATTTAATAAATAATAAATTGGTCTCTTGGGTGGAAGGAAGGAAGAAAGGAAGGAAAGAAGGATAAAATTGTAAACTATTTCAACAATTTGAAGCAGCACATAGACAAATCTTATATAAATGAAAATGTCCTAGCATGCTGAAAATCACAAACAGAATTGGTCTTCCTAGTAAGGACATCTTTGTTGTGAAGAACCAACCTGTACTTCTCTTAGCATCTGCTCTGATTTGTTTTGGTTCTTTGATCTACCCACCAAGAACTACTTTTACCACTTTGTTCAGTTTCACATGACAACAGATTTTTGTGGATGAGTCTTTTTTCCTGTCATCCTATTGCCTGGATACTTTGTACTTTTTGTGTGTGTGATTAGGCATACTTCAAAAGCCTACTGTTCTTCCCTATATGGATGACAACAGTCAGACAGCATGCCTCTCCATAAAGCAGTCCACCTCCACTCCAGTACAATTAATCAGTTCATAATCAGATTCGTTCCCAGGTATTATAACTTGAGAGCAAAATTATTCACAAAGAAAGGCACTTGTACTTGAGAATTAATTTGAGTCAGATTTAATCCACCTTTACCCATAACTAGCTTGTGATTCTGATCAGTCCTTTTTAAACTTTGTCTCTGAACATATCTCTTCTTAATTATCCAGTGATGATTTCAGTATCAGATTCACAGGATGCATCAAGCACTTGCTGAATGAAGGAGAGGAAGTCATTTTATGTGTGGATCGCATGATTTCTAAGCACTTGCTTGGCTACAAAGTATTCACAGTCCCTACTCCACTAATGTGCTGATTAATATAAGATACCTGGTTTCAAACTTACAATGCAGGTGGAAATCCTAGAAAGACCCTGTCTTCTACAAAATTCAGTTTTCAGAAGTAATTATTACATTTATAATTTGTTTCCTTGTGTCTGTATATATCTACTTCATCTATTATGAAAGACTCATTTATTTCTGAAATAAGTACCCTATATACCCAAGTAATAAATAAATAAATAAATAAATAAATAAATAAATAAATAAGCGATATACCCAAGAAATAAATGATATACCCAAGCTACAAAAAAAGATATAGTACAAACATAAGCTACACCCTTTGCCTCCTTCAAAGTGGTTCTTCCATAGAAATGTTGAAACCTGTGCCACTGTAACTTGAGTTTACACTGATTTACTCTTTTATTCTTCTTTTTTTAGCAATTATTTGCTAATTACATTACTTGAGAATCTCAATTCATATATTTTAAAGTATTTTTGTTTCTTTTCACCTGTGCCAACACTGAGACACTAGGTTAAAAAGTAACATGGAAATCATTAAAAGTTAATTTTTACTTGTATGTGTGTGTGTGTGTGTGTGTGTGTGTGTGTATGTGTGTGTGTGTGCATGTACACCCACACCTGTGTATGTCACCCATATGCTGGTGAACTAGAAAGACAAAAGAAGATGTTGGACGTGGAGTGAGAGATGATTATGAATTTCTTGGTATTGTTGCTCGAAACTGAACTTGTATCATTTGGAACAAAACCAAATACTAACTGTTGAGCCATATCTCCAGCTCCCACACATGGAAATCTCTTCAAGTAATTATCTTTTCCAGTTTCAAAAGCTTTTTCTCATACCCCCAAAGAGTTAACTTGGAAAATTATTTTCTTTGTAGCAGTCACATGGACTGGTACATGATAGCAGTGAAGTGCTTGAGCAATATTATTATGCATCTCTCTGCAATCCTTCATGGTGACTCTGGAAGGAACAGTGATCCCACTTACAGTACCCTTCCTCTATCAGTGTCTAATTCTAGGCTTATCACAAGGTAGGCACACAACAGACATTTTTAGTGGTATAATTTATACAATGTACTTGACAAGTGCCGTTTAACCAGCTATCACAAATATGAAGGAATAGACTGAAAAATTGCTAAGGGCCAATGGTTTGAGATAACATTTCCTCTGTCTCGGCCTAGAGCTTCATGCTTTTTTCTTGAGATTTTTAAATTATTATTATTATTTAAAGTCACAACAGTATTGAAGTCTTAGTATTTCCAAGTAAAAGCAGTGGATTAAATAGACAGAAATATGAAAACACCTGCTTTGTTTTGGTTTCTCTCATTGTGATAAAATCCCGTCTCAAAGCAACTTGGAGTAGACAAAAATTTATTTCACCTTACATGTGAGATCACAGTCTATCTGCAAGGAAAGCCAAGATTGGAGTTCAGTAAGTAACCTGGAAGAAGGAACAAAAGTAGAAACAATGGAGGAGCCATATTTACTTGTAAGAAGAATTATTCTAGCTAACCTATAAGAAAAAAAAAAGGCACATAATTCTGGTATTGTATTTAAAAGCTATAAGCCTAGATCAGGTAGGTTTTGAGCTATTCTGACTTACATATCTTTTTACTTGCTGTATCTCCTGGGCCATGGGCTCCTGGCACATCTCCTCTCACGTTAGCTTTTCCCTCCTCCCATATCCTTTTCTTCTGTTCTTATCTTTGTTCAGACCCCTCACTTGATCATCAAGTCTTACCTCTTCTCTCTACTGCTCAATCACAGTCTCCAACCAGTTATTAACCAATAAACTTGAAATTGGTGAGCAGGATTTACATAGCATCTGTCTTAGTCAGAGTTTCTATTTCTGCACAAAACATCATGACCAAGTAGCAAGTTGAGGAGGGAAGGGTTTATTCAGCTTATACTTCCACACTGCTATTGATCAACAAAGATCTTCAGGACTGGAACTCAAGCAGTACAGGAAGCACTTACTTACTGGATTGCTCCCCCTCGCTTGCTCAGCTTTCTTCTTCATAGAACCCAAGACTACCTGCCCAGGCATGGCACCACTCACAATAGACTAGGCCCTCCCCCTTGATCATTAATTGAGAAAACATGACTGGATGTCATGGAGGCATTTCCTCAAGGGAGGCTTCTTTCTCTGTGATAATTCCAGCTTGTGTCAAGTTCACTATTGTATACAGCTTAGACTCACTTGCCCGCGAGTGGTACCATCTATCATGGGCTGGGCTCTCCTACATCAAGCAGTAATCAAGAAAAATGCCCCACAACGGGGCCCACATAACAATCTGCTGGAAGCAGCCTTTTGAACAGATAGTTTCTCTTTACAAGTATGTTTAGATTTGTGTCAGGCTGACAAAAAATAACCATAAGAGCACTTGTATCTAATTTTACTCAAAGGAAATGAGAATAGGATCCAGATATAGATGAGAAAATAGGAGAGAACAATATGTCTGAAAGCGATATGCAAAACATATGGTTAGAGAGCTTTGGTATATGTAAACATATTAGGCAAGAGTAATGAAATTGTCCTAGCTGAAGACATAGGGAAGGGCCTCTCTTAGAGGTTGATGTAAACGCTCAAAAACTTGGCAAGTGAGAAATACAGGGAGAGTGGACGCATTACCAATTAGTTAACTTTTTCTACTTCTAGAAACCTTTCCATGAATTTCTTACCAACCCATTTCTGGAATACCACAGAAAATGAGATCATAAAATAAATGATGTGCAGATTTGAATGTAAATGGCTCCTTTAGGCTCATGTATCTGCATGCTTTGCCCCTGGTTTTTGTTCTATTTGGGGAGGATTAGGAACTGTGGTCTTGTTGAAGCACATGTGTTGCTAGGAGTAGACTCTGAGGTTTATAAAGCCCATGGCAGCCACTGCTCCAGCAAAAGCTTGACTGCCTATTGTCACACTCTCTACCATAATGGTCACAGACTTTCACTCTGAAATTGTAAGCAAGTGTGCAATTAAATGCTTTCTTTTACAAGACTTAGGCACTGTCCCTCTTCACAACAAAATAAATAAATAAGACAGGGTAACCATAAAAGCAGACAAACCACTGTGTCTTATCTCTTATCTCCTCAATATTTAAATGAATGGATTTCACTTAGAGCATGAAGCTGAATGCTGAGCTATAAGCTTCCAAAATATTCTCACTGAGCCTTACGCAATCCTACAGCGTCTTCCCCTCTCAATGTTCCTCATGAGACATGTCAATGATCTAATATCAATACAACATTACTCATAAAGCCTATACTTTACATCATGGTTGGCTTTGCTATGTACTCTACAGAATTTGAAATGTATATGATGATGAGTATTCAGTAAACAGAGGCATTGGGGATACTTTCACTGTTCTAAAATATGTCCTGAACCACATTTTTATCCTTTTCCTACCAAACCAGGAAAATGGGTAATTTTACTGTTTTTGTGCTTTTGTGTTTTCTACAATATCACATACATGGAATTTCAGTTCATGTAGCACTTTGTCTACCCTCCCTTAGTTTTATATTTTAAATTACTTTCTCTCTCTCTCTCTCTCTCTGTGTGTGTGTGTGTGTGTGTATGTGTGTGTGTGTGTGTGTGTGTGTGTGTGTGAGTATGAGTGGTATAGGCACATTTAGTTTTAATTCGTTGTTAGTATTTTCATATGATAATTCAGAGAAGATACAGGGTCTGCATCATAGATTTTATAATTAAAAATGTTAATGTGCTGACTAAGAATATTGGATGCATAAATTTAGTGAACTTTTCACAAATTATACACATAGGTACACAGCCTTGACACACAAACTCACACATACACACACACATATAGTGATGGGGGGGCTGGAGAATAGCAACTCTGAATGTAAAATAAAATCAAATTTAGTAGATAAAGAAAGTATAAAATACCATGAAACACATGCATTCAGAAATCATACTGACAGAATAACTGTCCTTGGCATTTTGCATCCCTATCCGCAGATTCTAAGAATAAACAAGAAAGAACAGCTTGTTAATCTCTTCATATGCTATCAACCCCTAACATATGTTATCAAAACTTTCTCTTTAAAAATATCATTAAAATTATTAAAGATAAATCAGGTCTTTGTGGGTTTAATTATTCAGTATATTGCATTTTAATTATTTATTAATGTTCCATATTTGACAAACATTTCCAGAGAATTGGGGAGGTTATAATAAAAAGATTAATTGACTTCATTAATATTCTAGAATAAGCCTAGTTTGTGTATCAACTGGGCAAAGCTCATCTATCTTCTCTTAGGAGAGTCCAAGACTCACTTTGTAACCTTGGGAAAATTACATGCCTTTACTTCCTCATCTCTAAAGAAGAAATAGCAATAATGTCTTTATCATAGGATTTTATGAGGATTAATGGAATAAAGTATATTAAGAAGCAGCAAAATAACAGGCTAAATACTATCAAGAATTAATATTATTTCCAGTTCAGGAGACTATACATAATATAATTCAATATTATTTCTAGTTACAGGGATAATTTTCATGGTGATGGGAGAGATGGCTGATTATGACTTGGGAAGGTGTTATATATTAGTCAATATATTCAATAATATATCATTATGGAAGCAGGAAATTATATGTTCCAATTAGACAATGTATTGCATATGTAGGAATAGCAGCAGTATAATGCTGTTTATAAATGTTATACTCCATCTCCAGTGACTGACTGACTTACTGTGGAATCCCACCCAGGGTGAAATTCATCAGATTTTGTGGGCTGGAACATTCAACGAAGAAATATTCATAGCAGAGAGTACACTACTGTGATTTCCAGCCAGTATATGAAATGAAACCATGCCAAACTGCTCATCCCATGAATACATAGGTTTTTCATTTTTATAGCAAAGCAGAGTCTCAAGGCAACAGTTTAATTTAGTCATGTTATAAGGTCTTATAAGAGGAACAATATTAATCCCCACTACCTCGGAAATATACTTCCACTCCTTCTAAATTTAAGAGAAAGAATGCTTTATATCTAGCAATAATACTAACGGGTTGTAGTTCTTTTTGCTATTGATGAGCTAGGTTGTGTCACTTTTCCAAGAATGGCACAGAATAGATCAATACTCTACAGATGAAGGAATAGATAGGTACCAGTTGTGAAATATTTGCTCTGTTATGAGCACTGCACAATACATACTATATAGAATCCATCTTTACACTTCACAAGTGAATGGAACAATCACACAAATTAAGTATCTGTTGATGAAACCAAGGCACATTGACTCACAGTAATATAAAGAACAACACAGATTGTGTTCTAAAGCCTTCAAATATACAATTAAAACTCCATGTCTCCATCTATTCATTCATGGTGGCATTATGGTATTTCTATGTAACATATACTGAAAATCATGTAACCTAATTGAGCAAAGTAGTTATTCCATCAATATCTAGTCATGAAAGCAAAGGGCTCAACTATCTAGCAACCCAATAACCCATGGTATTTTTCTTGTGTCACTGTGAGCTTAACATCTTTAGGGAATGTATGATTGATATCCGTTCATTGCCTCACCATGTTTATTTCATACCTTCTTGTCATGGACAACATCAAAGAAGTAACTAATACAGTTGGAACATATGATTCCTCACCTGATTGTGGGCAGAAAACAGTAGGAAGAAAGGGTCCAGAGAACCAGTATAATCTTGTTCAGTTATCTAGTTTTGTAGTGAGGCTCTACTTTGTAATGTTCCCACAGTTTCCCAATAGAACACCACCAGATGGGCACCAAGTGTTGAATACATGAGCTTGATGAGGACATTTAATTTTCAAACTGGAAGATCAACATGCTGCCTACTTTTATGTCAGCTTCAGTCAAAAGAGATGATTTGGCAGAGAGAACCTCATTTGAGGAAAGACCCTAACCAGATTGGCCTGTGGTCAAGCCTATGGTTTATTTTCTTGATTGGTAACTGATAGTGAAGGATCCATCTTAGATTGGCAGTGTCACCCTTGAGCTGGTAGTCCTGGGTGCTATATAAAAGCAGGCTGAGGAAGTCACAAGGATTAAGCCAGTAAGCAAAGACGTCTGTGGCTTCTGGTTCAGTTCCTGCTCCAGCTTCCAGCTTTGCCCTGGCATTTCTGGGTGATGGATTAACTACGAGTTGTGAGAAAATATAAGTTCCTTTCTCCCTAAATTTCTTTTTGCCATGATGTTTATTCTTCCTAGCAATAGAAACCTAACTAAGACATCAATGAACAGGAATGAATTCACAAACTGTATACATAAAAGCTGAAGTACTGAAAAAGTTGTAGTTCTTTTGTTTAGAGGCTACCCCGAATATGATTCCATTAATCAAATCTGACTAGAACTTATGTCTTATATTATACTTCAAATCAATCTTCAGGTAAGTATAATGCCTTGGTAGGTAGGTATGCAGATTTAATTTAGAATAGTTTGAGTCTGCATTTTGGATTTGTTACTAACAGTACTTTAGGAAATATGTGGGTGCACATTAATCTCGATTTCATCTTAAAGGGACAGAAAGATTAAATATACCCACGACAGAACTGCTGTGTTTATTACCTCTTTGGGGATAGATTTACCTCTGTTGGTAATAAATATTCATTATACAAGATTAGTATTGTCCTCCTCAAACTGTCATTTGATGACTATTGGATAATCATTCTTTTACAATTGGTCTTGTGATCAGGGAAAGATCATCTAAAAACATATTGACAGAGATCTAATAGTCTCTTTCCCAGAAAAAAAAAGCAAGTAGAGTTTTCAAATATTTTCATGAAACCAAAGTTCATATTTTCTAATTAACATAGGAGAATGCCTAGTAGGTAAGATGATTGATGGGTAAAAGAGTTAAAACCATTAGATATTTGGGAGCTGGAAAGATTTCTCATCAGGTAGGAGCACTAGCCATCCTGTAGAGGCTCTAGGTTTGATTCTCAGCATTTACAGTGGTTCAAAGCCACCAGTAACTCTTCTTCAGAAGATCAGATGCTCTCTACTGACCTCCACAGGGCCAAGGTACACACCTGGCAAATAAGCATAATGCTGTAAAGGCAAAATATTCATGCAATAAAAATAAATAAAGGTATATATTTAACTAGACATTTAAGTAATGGGACAGAAAGGATAATATAAGAACATAGAGAAAGACAATAATTTCTTCTAGGATTTTCTTTACATATGATGCAAATTATGAGGTAACACACATGGAAATTCACTTGTGTACCATCATCTCCCTATATCTTTGGTAACTAGTTCTTATATGCTTTAAATTTTTAAAAAATAGTTTAACTTTATAAAGTGTGTGTGTGTGTGTGTGTGTGTGTGTGTGTGTGTGTGTGTATCATGTGTGATCTGGTGGCCATGGAGGCCAGAAGAGGTAGTCAGAATCTCTTGGGACTGGAGTGACAGGCCACTCTGAGGCACTAGTTATAGCCATTGGGAACTGAACTTCATTCTGTTGATGAGAAGCAACAAGCAGCAATTGCTCTGAACTGCAGAGCCATGTGGCCACCCCCTGATCTGCTGTTAAAATCCTGTACTGTAATCATAACTCTCCTCTGCTCTGGCTCACATAACAAGGCATACATTTGTAACTGAGGGTATCTTTGCGAATTCAATAGCTTTGCTTTGGAAAGCTAGCCATAGAAAGTAATGTCACACATAAACAACAGTTTATTGCACTGTATCCACTGAGTGCTTTCTTGAGCTTTCTGCATTTTAGTAGCGACGAAGCAACATGCTGAGAATTGCTCCTGTGTCCCCCCGAACAGGGAAATGAGCAAGTCTTAACTAGAAAAGGATTTTTCCTTAACTCAGCTTTCTAGAAGAATCAGTACTGGAACATAACATCCCCCAGGCCTCACCCCTGCCAATGAAACCGAGTGCTTTAAAATATAAAGATTCTATTCTTCCTCAAGAAAAAACAATGTTTAAATTTTCCACCTGACATGTTATATTTCATGTCGGGTTGTTCCAGCCATGGCAAATGATGGGAAACTTCAATGCTACCATGATACAAAACCTTCCGCTCACACTGACTTATCTCACTGAGACACATCAGCTTGCAAACATATGGGGGTTGCCATCACCATTCTGAAGAGCAGAGATAATGTTCGTGGGTCCCAGAGATAACTATGTTCAAAATTCATTTCTGATGGACAAACAAGTTATCACCGCATAATAGTAACACTATGTTCTCAGTTTCATAAAATTAAGACAACAGAGAGATTCACTTTACATCCATGGATAGATAAAAGTAAAATAGCCATGTATAACCAGGAAATCATAAGCAAACAGTTCTGACAATAAGATAAAAGGGCTTTGAATTTTAATTTATAACTTAGTTATTAGGTTTGAATAATCACAATTTATATTACATAAGATATATGATATTATATCCTCGATCTTCTTCCAAAAATAAAGCTAACTTCATATTATTGAATTGTCTACCAGCTTCCTTCTTCAATTAGGAAGAAGGTATTTCCTGGAAGTTTGTTTCTTTGCTTGCTTTGAATTAAGAATTAGAAAATTTAAAAAAAAATATTTTTTATAAACTACACTATTTCAGATCTTCATTACCTCTGGCTTCAAGTTTTATAGTGATTTAAAAAACTGCTTTTCTGAAATTTAGTTCCTTCTAACACTTTCAGACATTGCAGCCAAGTTTTTATTATCTTTAAGAATAGCTCCAATCATTCACTCCTCTCCTCACAAACTTCAACTGGAGTAATTTCCACTTTCAAATACCATCTGAGTAGCCAAGAATTGCTAGCTCAGCCTCTCCAAATTTCCCAATGAAATAATTAGAAACCCAGAAAATTTTCCAAACTCTTCTCCCAGGCAGTCAGAGAGTTGTGAGAGGATTCTGAAAACAGAGCAGATACCAACCCAGCTTATCTCATAAGGAGCCCTCGGCAGCCTGTGATGGAGGTAGTTTCAGAAAACTAGAGATTCTAGTGAAACATTACTACCAAAGCATTTTAAATGGGGCGGGGGTAAGTAGTCACTAAATATAGGACACAATTCATGGCAGGCTTACAGGAACAGCCATTAAAAACAGAACAGTTCTGGTTAGAAAAAAACCCGCTGAAATACTCATATGTAAAATTTAGCCTGTTTATAAATAACATGGATGCTTATTTTAGAGGCAAGGATAAATGTGTAGGGGATGGGCAAATGAGAAGAAAAACAATAGTGAGCATAAAGTTACTACTCTTGAAAACTATCAGGATTTTCCAACAACTGTACCTAGACTGAGCAATTACCAAAATGCATTTATTCTGAAAGTTACAGAAGCCTACCACTCAGAAATATAATCAGATCTTTGATCTCTTAACTGACATATCTCTCCCTGGTTCAGAAATGATGCATTAATCATCCAGCTATCTTTTCTCTATCACAGTGTATGTATTTTCCCTGAGACAAGCTTTATCCTTTTTCCTTCTTATCCACAATCAGGATTCATTTTCAACCTCTGCTTCCAGGCAAGGACATGGAGAAAACAGTTGGAGAGGAAAGAGCTGCTATAGGAATTGACCATAAGCTGGCTAGCTGGCAAGAAGCCTAATGGTGAGCAAGTGTGGTGCATAGACTATTGTTAGATGTGTTATCTCTCAGCTGGGCTAAAAGCCTGAATTTTGGGGGATAAGCTATCTCTCTTCTGTCTAGCAGATCTATAATAGACAACAAGAGGACTGCCCTGAGAAGTGTGTCTGTTTATAAGAGCCAACTTCCAGAAAATCTAAGTGAATTCAAAACTGGGTAGCTGGCAAACTCCAACTCAAAGGCCTCTCGTTTGGGTGCCAAAAAATGAAATAAAACTAAAAATATGATCTACTATGCTGACTAATTTTATGTCAGTTTGACGCAGGCTAGAATCATCACAGAGGAGGAAACCCAAATTGAGAAAATGCCTCTAGGAGACTGGCCTACAGGCAAGTCTGTTAAGCATGTGTGTGTGTGTGTGTGTGTGTGTGCCTATGAGAGGGGGGGAGGGGAACAGGGAGAGGAGGAGAAGAGGGAAGAAGAAAGGGAGAGGGAGAAATAAATGGGAGGTCCCAGCCGAGGTCCCAGCCCATTATGGGCAGAATCATTCCTCATCTGGTTTCCCTGGGTTCTCTAAGAAGGCAGGCTGAGCAAGCCATGGAGATCAAGCTAACAAACATCACCCCTCCATGCCCTCTGCATTGGATCCTGCCTCTTAAGATTCTGTCTTGCTTAAGTTTCTCCCCTGACTTCTATCAATGATGACAGCCTGTTAGCTGGGAGTGTAAGATAAAATAAACTTTTCCTCCCCAGTTGCTTTGGTCATGGTGTTTCATCGAAGCAATAGTGATATTAAGACCTACCTCTACCTTCATCTCTCTTTAGAAATGTGTTATTGAACAAGGAAAATATACCACCTTCTCTTGGCATCCACAGGCAATTGGTACCAAGGATCCATACAGACCCCAAAATCCAAAAATGTACAAGTCTAGCAAAATGGTGAACTTTTTGTACATCTCCTTTGTATATAATGCCGTAACGTTAAACAATGACAAATGATATAAAGTAAATGTGGTTATCAATTGAATCTGCATAAGCAGAAGCAGAGTGCATGAAGGCTTAAATGTCCCTTAACAGCATTTGAAGAATTCTGTTTTTAAAGCTGAGGTAATATCATGAAATATGAATCATTAAAACTCAGTCATACAAAAATGCCTATGCTAGAATTCCAATACTATCAATGTTAGTCCCGGTCTCTTACAGGATGAGGTAGAACTCACTTGTGTTTGTGTGGGAAGAAGTGCACATTAAATAATTGTTATCTATGGGTAATGAACTACTAGTCACTTTCAGTTTCTCGTATTCATCTCCCTCCATATTTTCAAGTTTCTATGAAATATAAGGGTGGTTTAAAATTCATGAGCAAAATAAATAGAACAAACCTGTAACTGTTTCCTATGGGTTAATTAAACAGACTGCTTCTACTTCACAGTCAAGGCCTTCCATATTGTGATTTAATTGTCTATCTGGTACTATCTTCATTACTGTCTTACAAATGTGCCAAGCTGCAATTTTCACTTTAAAGAACAGGAAACATCTAACTAAGGCTCTAAATATTCAATCATGGAAAATATATATATTGACAACTTTATGTTATTTTCACAGTCAAACTGACATTCAGTATGTAAGGCAAAAAGGCTTCTGTTTATGTATAAATGACTTGGCATGTTCATCTCATTAACAAAAGTTTTATTTGCGAGTGTTTCACATTAAAGAAAACTATCATCTTGGGACTATTTAATGATATCTGAACATCTGATTCCGTACAGAATTCCCTTTTATCTCTTCATTTCTTTTAAATCAAACAACCTGTTAATGATAGTCCGTGTATTTATTTATCATCTGTGGTTCTCTTGGCCTCTTGGATTTGCAAGTTCTCTTTTATCCTGCTTGCAAAGCAATATCCCACTTCCAAACAGAATGCTGCCCAAAGCTAGAGGCAACCCACCCTTCAGCCATCATCCACAGCTTTCCCTGCACTCTGATCTGCAAGCCATCTTCCTTCCATATTGTTTTCTCGGAGCAAATATATGAAAGGTATGAAGCTACCTTTCTCTGTATTCTCTTCTTAACACAATTCTAATCCCTCACAATCAATGAAATGGGCATTTAAAAGGGACTATCCAGGATCTGTCGTAGGTATCCTATTCTTTGACAGTATTCTAAGAAGCACAGAGCAAGTATCTGTATGAAGGAAAGGGACTCTTGGGAACCAGGAAAAATAGGAAGAGGGCACCGAACGCACTCTTATACTTTGCAGTGTTTTTTTTTTTTCTCCACAGTTTTTACCTTCTTCACAATTTTAACCTCAGGCTTAACCAAAGGTAATGTGAGTGATAGAGATGGAACTCTGAAATTGCAATCAATCCCTAACACAGGAACTAGAAAATACACTATTCACTGCAAATAATCAGAAAGAATTCCCAAAGCCAAAGCACAGTAATACCACTTCCTTTTCTTAGAAAAAAGTAACCAAGAGTTATAATAGGAACAAAAACAGAGTAAAACATCATCACACCTTTTCAAGTCCAAACACATTATTCTCATTGATGTAAGAATAGTTATAGATTGCAGCTTCTGTAAAGCTGTAAGCTATGTGAAGGACATATGTGATATCCTTCAGATACATTACTTGGATATGTACATATGCATAAACCATACACATACACATGCACACACACATACACACACACACACACACACACACACACAGAGAGAGAGAGACAGAGACAGGGACAGAGACAGAGACAGAGAGAGAATATCCCTCCATATATTCAAGTTTTATGAATCTCATGAACAAAATAAATAGAATAAGTGAAACTACTTATGGATTAATAAAACAGCCTGCTTCTACTTCATAGTCAAGGCCTTCCATATTGTGATTTAATTGTCCTCCTGGTATTATCTTCATTACTGTCCTATAAACATGCCAAGCTGCAATTTTCATTTTAAAGAACAGAGAACCTGTAACTAAGGCTCTAAATATTCAATCAGAGGAAAATATGTATTAACAACTTCATGTTATTTTCAGAGTCAGATAAATTGACATTCCATATTTAAGTCAAAAAGGCTTCTGTTTATGTATATGTGACTTGGCATACACCTCTCATTAACAAAAGCTTTATTTGCAAGTATTTAATATTAAAGAAGATCATCTTGGAACTATTTAATCACAAAATATATGATAATATATATTATACAATATATGTATATGCTGTCCCACTTTATGATATATTTATGAAACAGCTCTGTAACTTGATTTGGGAAGCCAGAGTACTCATTATGTACCAACTTCACTGGTTCAACCAAAGTACCCATACCAGAATAGATGGTTATCACCTTTCCTGTACTACATCATGTTTAACATTAGTCCATGCTAGTTTTTATTCAAACTTTACATACAGCTCATCTTTGTATTTTAAGAAGTTACCTTTAGAACTAGTGAACTAGTGCAAGTCCAAAAAACATGACTGAACTGAGCATTTATGTGCAACTGTTGTAGAATTCCAAATAGCTAGTGCTTATGTTATATTAGAAGTTTGTTTTAACAAACCACAGTTTCACCTCCTTCTCCTTTCCCATACGCTTGTGTGCTACCCATGCATGTGTGTTTGCATATTCACGTGGGTGTATAAAAAGGATGTTATATGTGTGTTACAAACTGATAAAGTATTCCTTCTTCAAATTGTTCAGTGAAGCTACATATCTCATTTGAACTCAGAGCTTGCTCATTTGGTTAATCTAGGTAGATGGCTTGCTTTCTGGAATGCCTGTCTATACTTCCTAAGCTCAGAGAGCGGAGACAGGCCACTACACCCATTCAACATTTGTGGGCTTGCTGAATACTAGAAAATACATAATTATATAGAGATACACACATATATGTATATATATACATATATATATATATAATAGGTTGCTATTGTTAAAGATCATAAGCCAACTAAGTAGAAAACTACATGAATAAATACTAAGTGCTTCTTATAGATAAAAAATATAAATGTATTTTCTGCTAATAAAATTAAAATATTAAATATAAGCTCCTTCATAAATTTGACAAGAAATAAAGTTGAACATGGAAGACAAATGGATTAACTAAAGGTCAAACATTAGGAAAAATAAAAATTTAAATTTAAATTCCTGACCCAACATATATCACAGCATACAACTTAAATATGACCATGATTCTTCAAAATTATAGACATTCTCTGTCAAGAGAAGTCAATATTTAAGTATAAATGGGTTGTATTATTCAAACAAAAGCCAGATTTTCAGAATAAATAAAAACATTACCCAACTATATTCTCTCTATAAAAGACTCACATTTAATATATAGATTGGGGCAGAACTGGGAGAAATCAAGGAAAGGGGAAATATGATCAACATACATTGTATTTTTTTAGATATAAACATTTTTTTGGACCTTATGATGCACAGCTGTAATTTCACCATGGAAGGTAGGGACAGGAGGATGGGAAGTTCAAGCAACCCTCAGCTGTGACTGGGTGTTCAAGGTCAGACTGGGTGCAGAAGATCCAGTTTCCAAAATGTAAAAATTTTTCCACATTAAAAAAAATTTGTTTGCGTAGGTGTTCTCTTTCATGTGAAAGACTCCCTACTATGCAGAATAGAGAGATTAAGAAGACTAATTAAAGTAATGAACAAACTCACTAAAATTAGTAAGCTCAGTGGATAAGATTCACTATATTGCTGAGGTTGCATAAAGTATACAAAAATGGTATAAGGTTGTGATTCAGTATTGCAGCATTTTTGTTGTTGTTGTTGTTGTTAAACCACCTGGATTGTGCTTTACACAGATATCCAAGTTTATCCTTGTACCAATAAGTAAGCCACTACCTATGCTTTTATAAGTAACCCTGCCAAGAGCCAGCCTTGGTATTGAGAGGGAGCCCTGAGGAAGGAGTGTTTGGAAGAAGCAGAAGAAAAACTCCAGTCAGTTGTGGGAACAAGCTCATAGCTCTGTCTTCTATTTGAGCTGTCTCTCCAGACATCTTCTGGTATTGCAGGTCTGTGTTTACATATAAATCCAATCATTCAAGTTCCCTTTTGATTATCCCACCAATCAATATCTTATGACATTAGCCATATAATGCTTTTTTCCCAACTGTAGTTTTTTATTGATTATTTTAATTATTTACATTTCAAATGTTGTCCCACTTCATGGTTTCCCCTCTGTAAGCCCCAGTTCCATCCAGATTCCCTTTGCCTCTATGCTGAGTAATCTTCCCCCACCTCCTATTACCCCTTCACCACTCTCTCATCCCCTTACACTGAAGTATCAAGTCTTCACAAGACCAAGGGAATTTTCTCCAATTGATGCCAAATACAGCAATCCTCTGCTACATATGTAGCTGGAGCCATGGGTCCCTCCATGTGTATTCATTGGTTGGTGGTTTAGTCCCTGGGAGCTCTGGGTGGCCAGGTTAGTTGATATTGTTTTGGTTTTTTTTTTGATATTTTCTTTATTTACATGTAAATTTCTCCATTCCCAGTTTCCCCTCCAAAAA
>NW_022196905.1:239948698-239991566 GCF_008632895.1 Mastomys coucha
ATGGAAGGAGTTGCAGAGATTAACTATGGAGCAGAGACTGAAAGAAGGGCAAGCCAGCCTAAATATAGTTAGTTATCTCTTGAGAGGCTCTGACAGTACCTGACTAACACAGATGTAGAGGCTCACAGCCATCCATCGAACTGAGTACAGGGTCCCCAGTGAAGGAGTTAGAGAAAGGACCAATGGAGCTGATATTGTTGTTTTTATGGTTTGCTTCTTCATTCCTTCCCCTAACTCATCCATTGGGGTCCCCAGGCTCAGTCTGATGGTTGGCCGTGAGTATCTGCATCTGTATTAGTCAGAGCCTCTCAGGGGAGAGCTATGCCAGACTCCTGTCATCAAGTTCTTGTATCAGCAATAGTGTCAGGGCTTGGTGTCAACAACTGGGATGGATCCCTAGGTGAAGTGGTCTCTGGATGGGCTTTCCATCAGTCTCTGCTCCAATTTTGTCTCTGAATTTCCTTTAGATAGGAATAATTCTGGGTTAAAATTTTGGAGATGGGTGGGGGGTCCCCATTCCTCAACTGGGGCCTGTATTTATCAGTTGGAGATAATCTCTATAGATTCTATCTCTCTTTTGTTGGGTATATCAGGTAGTGTCATTCCAGTTGGGTCCTGGGAACCTATTGAATGTGGAACATCTAGAGGCTATCCCCAGTTCCCCATACTCCATTGCTACATATTTCTGTTCAATTTTATGACACCTGTACTTCTCTCTTGTCTTTTCCTATACCTGATTCTGCCCCCACTTTTTCCCATATATCTCCTCTCCCTTTCCCAGGTCCCTAGCTCCCTCTATCTTCCATGCTTATTTTGTTCCCCCTTTTAAGTAGGCTTGAAACATCCAAACTTTGGTGTTCCTTCTTCTTAATTTTCATATGGTCTGTGAGTTGTATCATGGGTATTCTGAGGTTTGGGCTAATATCCACTTAGAAGTGGGTACATGTGTGTCCTTTTGTGTCTGGGTTACCTCACTTAGGGTGATATTTTCTAGTTCTGTCCATTTGACTGAGAATTTCACGAAGTAATATTCCATTGTGGAAATGTACAATGTTTTCTGTATCCATTCTTCCATTGAGGGACATCTGGGTTGCTTACAGCTTCTGGGTATTATAAATAAAGCTGCTATAAGTATAGTGTGCCATGTTCCTTGTTATATATGTTGAAACATCTTTGGGGTACATGTCCAGGAGTGGTATAGCTGGGACTTAAGGTAAAACTATTTCCAGTTTTCTGAGGAAATGCCGGATTGATTTCCAGAGTTGTACAGCTGGATTGGATCCTGTACTGAGCCAACCATTCCCATCATACTTGGAACTAAACTTGCTCTGTCCTAGGCTTACCTAGAAGTCAGAAATCTGCCTGCCTATGTAAGCACAAACAAAAACTTAGCTATGTGGGATCTTACCCTGAAATCCCTAAATCTCTAAATTTCTTTGTCTTTTTTAAACTATCTTTCTGATAATCTATCTCACTAATGCAGCTGTCTCTGTTCTTTATGGTTCATGAAGACCCTCAAAGAATTTGTATTGCATCCTTATTTTTTGCCTAGTTGAGAAATTATCTGCTTTTGAACTCATGTTTTCTGAGTTCTTTCCTGCAGCCTTAAGGGTTGTCTTAAAGGTCACACCATTTATCATTTTGCTGAGGAACATATTCTCACCCCCTGGACTTGTATTGTTTTTTAATTGTCATGGAGTCATTAACCTTGGCAGTGGATATGAATATACATTATTATATAAATAAGCTACATCAACACTTGCTGAGGCCCATGCCCCATTAGCTCTGCTCTAGGGACAGGAACTATGTCATCTGCTTCCTTCTCAGTGGCAGGACTTAGAGTAACACTAAGCAACATATTATTTAGCCACATTTGACTGGAATGGGTTTTTGTTTGTTTTGTTTGTTTATCAGGGTCTTCTTCATCTCCATTGAATTGATGTATTCTTCTAAGCTTAAAATAAAATACAAGGTGACACAGGTAGAAAATTCAGATGCATTCTCTCATAAAGATACACCTTAATGACATAGTGCTGAACAGAGAAAGTACAGAGATACAACTTACTGAGTGCAAAACCTAATTCAATCACAACCAGCACACAAAAATGTGAAGAATTTTTATTACCTAAAAGCAGGTGACATGGTTTCTGATGATGATTTCTCCTGGAACACATTACAGGTTAAGGAAATTACTAAGGCAGCTTATTAATATGCATATGGGCAGAGAATTTAAGCAGGGTGAACTTCTGTACACCATTCAGTTTAAGATGCATTCTCCTGAGCATTAGTGCGCTCGCAAGCTTTCTATCAAGTCGATACAAGCAAGAGTCATTTTAGAAGATAAAACCTGAACTGAGAAAATGTCCTTAACCTATTGGCCTGTGAGCAAGCATCTGAATATTTTCTTGATTTATGATTGATATATGACACTCCAGTTCATGGTGAACAGAAACAATCCAAGACTGGTGGTAATGAGTGGGGAAAAAAGTTAAGCAAGTCATGAGGAGCAAGCCAGTAAGCCTTACCTCCCCATGGTCTCTGCATTTGTGCCTTTCACCAGATGTCTGTACTGTCTTCCCTCAGAGATGGAATATTAACTGGAAATATAAGATGAAATAAACCTTTTTCTCCTGAAGTTGCTTTTGATTATGGTATTTTATCACAGCAATATAAGCCCTGACTGAGATATTCAATTAGGGTTACCCCTCAAGTATAAATTACAACAGGAAAAAAAACCCACAATGCCTTAGACATTAAGGAAATGTAGTAAAGTTAGTGTGAAAGTTGACTATGGATAAAGAAAACTTTTGAAGAAGACTCAAAATATATTGACCATATTCTCTTATGGCTACTGACATTAGCTTTCCTTTTGTGGTTTTTTTGTTTGTTTGTTTTTTGAGACAGAGTTTCTCTGTGTAGCCCTGACTGTCCTAGAACTCACTCTGTAGACCACGCTGGTCTCCAACTCAGAAATCTGCCTGCCTCTGCCTCCCAAGTGCTGGGATTAAAGGCGTGTGCCACCACTGCCCAGCTGACATTAGCTTTCCTAATGGAGAAAGGGTCATGGTACACTAAAAAGTGGTCATATAAACACATGAACAACAACAATAACAACAAAGGTCAATCTACATCCTGAAAACAAAACAAAACCAAACAAAGCAACAAAATTTTGTTTAATATTAGAAACTAGTAACACAAGAAAGGATGGCTCACAAAGTTCAACAACTGGTGTTTGTAGATCAACAGAATGAAGAAAATTTAGTGGAAGTCAAACATAGACAGACTAGAATTGAAATAAATGGTTACTTCCTTAATTGGGGTGCCATTGTATATCTGTCTCCCATTGGGTTAGAGAGGCATGCACAGAGTCTATGAGACTCCATTGGCTCCTCTTTTGATATGGCTAGAGGATTAACCAAAGCTCTACAGGTATTAAGACAGTCTGTATACAATTCCTAACAAAAAGCCTTCTGGAAGAGCACCAAGCACTCATGCTTTTGAGATATCTCTACATCCTGTAATCTTTATTTCTTCTATCCTACCTGTCATATATAAAAAATCTCAAAATACATGTGCTGAAGAGCTGATCTCTCACAAAAGTCCACACATATACATACATATTAAATAAGCATTTCCTTAAGTAATTCCTGCAGTGACCCTTACTCACTAGACATTTGCCTCCACCTTCTTTGCCTTCTCTGTCCTCATTTGGGCCTTGTTTTGTAACCCCTTGTGTATCCCAGTACCTGAGCATGACTTCTCTGTAGTGCAGAAGCTTCAAAATGAAACCAACACCCTTAGGGGATTTAAGCAGAAGATAGATAGCTATTTAGGTCAAGCTTTTGAAGATTGTAAATATCACCTAATCCAGATATAACCAGCAAAGTATAGTCATCGGTTACTAAGGACCTCCTGAAACTAGAAGGCTTTATGTTAAGTTAAAGGAAGAAAAAGGACATTCTACTGAGTACCAATTAAAATAGATTTTAAAATAAAAAAATCAGATAACTCTTCATAAAATATTCCAAGAGATTTTAAATTTGATTTTTCAAGACAGAGAAGAGCCTAGATACATTAATGACAATGTCACAATGGATAGATGTCTAACCTTTAAAATAAAAAAGTTGTGGTTGGCAAAATGAATTAAGATACAGCTTAAACATAGCATAATACTATCTAATAAAATAAATATGGCAATAATCAGATTTGTCCTCAAGATAAAATATCACCCTTGAATCAAAGACACAAAAGACAAAATAGGGCAGGGGAATTGTGAAGAATGATAATAATATAAATAAATAGCAGAAAAATCACCAATTGATTGAAATATATATAGGTACTCACAAAAGAAGTATGTTCAGCCAAGGATTCTTTAAAACTATTTTCTCATCTGAAAGACTAGGTGAAATGTTATATAAGTTCATGAATTAATCCCACTTGAATGAAATAATGGAACAGGTTAAACACTAGACAATCTTCACTGATTTCATCTTTATTTGGTAATTTTAATTTTTGTATGTACTATGGAATAAGGCATATTTAGAAAACACATAAGAATTTTATTTTGAGAAATCTATGATGTAAGTAAAAAGAATAGTATTTTCCATGAAAATAAATGCATTTTTGCACTATCTGAAAGACATTTTCCCTCGATATTTTTACCTGTAGTGGTCCTAAAATGCATTGGATGTGAATTATGTTAATATTTATTTGAATGTTAAATCAATGCAAACAGCCTTTGGAATGGGAAACTCATGTATGCCCTAAATACAAAGAAGCATACAGTCTCCAAAGCAATGCTGTTTTTGAGACACCCATACAGATGACTTAGAACTTACATACTTCTCTGATACATACTAATTAGTCACTCAGAATAAACAGAATCCATAGACAGATATTTAAAACTTCTTTTTAGAACTTGCATGAGGGAAAGTAAAATAAAAATTCAGTAGTGCCTCCTATATATCAGACACCAATATGTAGAAAGCCTTTCTCCAAAGACCCTCCAGTGGCCACAGTGGCCTGGGACACTGTTAGTAGATTTCCACTATCCTTCCTGTACTATATTAGGATCTCTCTGGTCACAACTTCAGTCCTGTAGCAGCCTGATTGTAAGTTCCCACTCTTCCTTCACTTTGTAGAGACCTAGGATTTCTCTATCACATCCATCCCTGTCTCTCCCAACACAGTCTTTGTGGTACACCACCTACATGCAGGAGCTCATCCTATTACCATACATCCAACTCCCTAGAACCCCCAACCATTGGTCTGGATCTGATTCCTCTAGCTCTTAGCCATAAAGAATCTCATCCTTTTCTCCTAGCAAATTTAATATTCACTTCCACCCACCAAATTACAGAAATCACTTTCTATCAGGAAACCCACAGCCAGATGGTCACAGCAACCAAAGAAAAGAACAGTCACCTGACAAAGAAAAGATCTGATAAAAATACCTAGATTTCCCTTAATCATTATAAATCTTGAGCTAGAAAATCAACACTAAAGCACAATCATTGCCAGCCACAATAGTATGCCTTCAGCAAAACCCTGTAACCCTATTTTTATAGGTAATTGGAATGTGATATAACTGAAGCTCGGAAGAAGAATTGCAAGATACCAATTATTAATATGCCTAAGAATTTAAAGATTATATGAACACATCCCTTAATGGAGTCTTTAGAAACATAAAAAGATACTTGAATGTAATCATGAAATTATTAAATAAGATTTAAGAAAGAAATAAAATTACTAAAAATAAATACTAAACTGAAATAAATGTGGAAAATAAAAAAAATTAGAAACTCAAACAAAACCTCTGAAGTAAGGCTATGAATAGATTACAAGATATAGAAAAAATGAATACCTTAATCAAAGAAATATTAAATTAAAAAAAATGGCACAAGACACCCAGAAAAGATAGAATACTATAAAAACACCAAATCTATGCTTAATAGGAATAGAGAATGATAATGAAAGTAAAGTCAAAGACACAAACATCTTTTAAACAAAATCATAGAAGAAAAGTTCCCCAACTTAAAGGCAGTGCCTAACCAAGATACAAGAAGTATACAGATCACCCAATAGATTAAATCAAAAAGAAATTGCCATGATATGTAATAACCAAACACTAAACCTGCAGAACAAAGAAGGGATATTAAAATCTACAAGGGAAAGAGACCAAATAACAGATAAACTCAGGCCCATTTAAATGACATCTGACTTCTCAGTGAGGTTCCTGAATGTCAGAATGGCTTGAATGGACATTCTACAAATTCTCAAAGATCACAACTGACAACCCAGATTATTATGCCCAGCAAAACTATCAATTACCTATTGCAGATAAAGAACAATCCATGATTAAACAAAATTTAGTCAATATCTATCTACCTACCTACCTACCTATCTATCTACCATCTATCTATCTATCTATCTATCTATCTATCTATCTATCTATCTATCTATCTATTCCAAAAAGAATATTTCAGTCATAAGAGGTTATCCACATATAAGAACACACAACGAATAATAATCCTATACTAGTAAATCAAAACAACAGAAAAACACACACAGTATAACAACAAAAAATAGGAATCCACGTACACTGATGGTGGATAAATCTCAATATTAATGATCTTAATTCCAATAATAAGACATACAAAAAGACTGGATTAGAAAACATGCTCCATCTTTCTGTTTCTGCATTCATAGAAAAAAATCTCAAACTCAAAGGTACCTTTGTGTAAAATGTTAAAATATATGCCAAGAAATGGACCCCAGGAACAGGTTTAATCACTTTAATATCTGACAGATAGACTTTAAACCAAAATTACCCAGAAGAGATAGGAAAGATCATTACATAATCATCAAAGGGGAAATTGATCAAGAGAATATAAACATAAAGAATATAAACTCTAAACATATGTGCATTAAATGCACGAGCGCTGAATTTTATTTTAAAATAATATTACAGCTTATTCACATATTGACCCTCACACAGTGATAGCAAGCAACTTCAATACCATACTCTAACCACACTGACAGACTTCCTTCAACAGAACCACACTTACTAATAAAGCAACTCTATACAGATCATGAAGTCAACACATGAGTTTGCAGGGGCTATTCCTGTTCAAACCACCACAAACTTCATCAAAAAACTTTCCTTGGAGCTCTAGGAACTATGTGGAAGAGAAGGCAGAAATATTTTAGGAGCCAGAGGAAATAGATGACTCTAAGGAAACAGTGTACTACAGAAAAAGTCTTGATACACTATGAACTCAGAGAGACTGTGGCCTCATGCACAGGAACTGTCCATGACCTAGATGGGGTGCTGGTGATGCAAAGAGGGAATCCTATCCCTAACATAGAGCCTTTCTGCATTTGACACCCACTTACAAAGAAAATATTAGTATTTTTCAATGTAATCTCAAAGGCATGTTAACAGGGTCTAAAAGCAGATGGCCAACACAAAACAAACTCAGTGATGTTTTTGGAGATTGCCTCATATACTTTGTTTGGATATATTCTGTCTTATTTAACTTTTGATTGGATATTGTGGTTTCCAATTTTGTGTTTCTGTGGGGTTGTTTTAGTATATATGTTTGGTGTGTGTGTGTGTGTGTGTATGTGTGTGTGTGTGTGTGTGTGTGTGTGTGTGTATTGTTTTTGCATGGAATTGAGGAGGTGGAAGGTGGGGAGGATCTGGGAGGAGGTAGAAGGGTAAAAGTCTGATCAGAATATATTGTGTTAATTTTTTTCAACTTAACAAAACTAAAACTAAAATTTGCAAACTGTGATAATGTCATTTTTACAGGGAGTTCCCTAAAATATACTCATGAACTATTTGCTTGTAGTTTTTTATGTTGTTTGTTTCATTGTTTTTGATTTTTCATATCTTTAGTGCTTGTTCTGCTTCACAAACTCAGAATGTGGGCTCAGGAATGCTTATCCTTTGTGCTCCCATAGTATGTGTACCATCCTGGGAAGCTTGTCATCTGTAAGTACATAATAGTACAAATTTATTTTTAAATTAAAATATCATATCAGAGCAGTTAGAATTTGGAAAATTGGAGAAGAGTGGCTTAAAAATGAGCAGAATTTAGCCAGACAATGGGGAGAATCTATGCTTGTGTGATAACACATTAAAGCATGTCACACACTAGCAAACAAAGACTTGTGATGCTAAACCTCTGAATTACCAGGTTCTTTTTTTTTTGGGAGGGGGGGCTAACAGTTGTTAGTTTAGCTTAGGAATTACAGTTGTTAGTTTAGCTTTACACCTAGCATGATATCTAATAATACTAATGATATACTAACTTTAAGTAAGTAAGTTATGAGACCAAATGTAAATTTGCACGTCTATCATTGATTTTAAAAATGCCATTAATATATTCAATGAGTTGATGTTATTTAATATATGTAGGTATTACTTTAGGTATATAATTAAATCTCTTCTCTATTACTGAATTTTAAATACAAAATAGTATTAAAAATGAACACAAAGCATGATTTATGTATTGTGGGAGATGGGAGCTGTCTTAGGGTGATTTCTGCTTCCTTGGAATGCTGTAAGCTATGCAGTACATACTTCATGTGGTCAGGCTGTATGTCATATTTGGATTTTATTTGGCTTTGTTACATGTGCAATGCACAGGACAGTCAGTGTCTGCCTTTATTCAGACCTCAGTGAATCCCTCATTACTACCAAGTGAAGAATGGTTGGCTTTTGTTTAAAGCACACATACAACTAACCCTGTGCTTTCTAATTAATTTGAAGTAAATCATTACAATTACTACTTGGTCCTCATCCTGAATATTAGAAATCTGTACAATTGTGAGAGAAATGACATGGTTGCAAAATTGTTTCATAGATACATTGTAACTTTATTTAGCTTGTTTTATAACATTATTTTATTTAAAAAATCATTGCACTCCCATTTCTATTGGAGTAATCCAGCATTTTAAAGACTTGTTTTAGAGCCATAGGATGTCTTTAATAGCATATCCAATAATACAGTTCGAGGAACTATGTGCTAGACTGTTAATAAATTATGAAAAGCACTTTTATATAATTGTATTTACTGCAATGCATTATTTGAAGTATCATATTTAGCAAATTACTGAGTATACTGAGGATGAAAAATATTAAACACAGGAAATTCAGTAAATACAGCCGCTGGGAAGTGGGAAGCACTCCTACTTTCCTTCTCTAACATTTAAAGAAAACAAATACATTTGCAGAATTTAAACTATTGAGTGAACAAGATGTTATCTTCGTACATTGCTCTTGGAAGTATGATGCTATTCGAACTCAGACAATTCAAAAGAATTTTTGTCATATTTACAATCTTTGACAGGTAGTTTTGTAGAATTTATGTTAGTACACTAGCAAGTGGGATTAGGGAAAGCAATGGTGTGTCTTACAAAAGACTGTTGTACTGGAGATTCATTGTTGTCCTTCCTTCTACAATTCTGCCCAACAGTTACCTAGCAACAGCCAGGTAAGCCTGGCTTACTGTAAAAGGTACCTCTCCCTCTCTTTCTGACTCTTGGACCCCCTTCACTCTCACTAAACCCCCCTTCTCTCTCCTCCCTCTCTCTCCCCTTTTCTTCTCCTCTCACTCTCTCTCTCTCTTTCTTTCTCTCTCTCTCTATTTCTCTCTCTCTTTCTCTCTCTCTCCTCTCCTCTCTTCTCCCCCCTCTTTCTGTGCCTCTACTCCCTCCTCAACTCCCCTTCCCATGTCCCCAAATAAACTGTATCATATATTAGACTCTTCTTATGTCTGGTACTTTGGTTGGAGGGATGCCTTATTATGGATCCTCTGAGATACCCACTCCCACCACACAATACCATACTCAGCAAAACATCTTTGGCTTTATAAAACACATCATTAAGGAAACTCATCAATAGTTGGAAAGAAGTGGGAAGTGCAAGGTGAAAAGTACAGCTGCACAAGCGATTTAAGTTTGGCCACAGAGGAGAAAGATATTGTGATTGTTTATTAGAAAGGATGTCATAAGATGCACAAGAAAAAGGTGTTCAAGAAAGTTGTGGGAAGCCATTGTGGAAGACGCCACATCCAAAATTACACAAACTTGCTCAGGACTGCTTTCTGTATCCTGTCTAAGGTAGGCCTTTCTACACCTTTCTCTGCTTATGCCATGTTGACACAAAGAGCTCTCTCATGCATCAAGTTACTTTCTAAGCTTTAGTATACTGGGCTAGTCCCCATATATTTTTGACATATTCTTTTGATTGGGTATGCCACATTGAATAACAAATCTACTTTTCTATTTTATTAAAATATTTATGAGGTCTCTTCTCAATTCCAGGTCTACTACTAGCTTAGAGGATGAAAAGAGGGGCAAAGAGCATGAATCATCACTCCAGCAGCTGGACAGCAAATGTCACAATAGAGCAAAGACTTAAATAATGCATGTGCACATAGAAGTGTGTGAAGGAGTGACAGGAGTAAATGTCCTTCTGGAAATGATGTATTAAAAGGCCCAAGGAATTAGTAGTAGTAGTTTTGGGCAGAACTGAATGAAGTACTTGGGCCTGTTCTACATATTTTATTTTTCCTGGAAAAGCAGAAAAGGTTTCAAATATAATAATGATTTGTTCTACACATAATAGAATTAGAAAGGGTTTATGTGGTTGCTTCTCAAGGGAGTCCACTAAAGCTACATTCACATTACACTATGATTAAAAGTATTTACTTAGAAATTCAGTATAATCCCCCCAAATCTCAAAACTTTAGATTAGATCATCATTAATTTTTATTTTATTTAAGAGGAAGTGATGTCAGCACCAAAAATGTGAGTTATTTCTAAGGGATAAAACATCACTCTCCACAAATATAGAAAAAGTGAAAAAGATAATTTATGTTAGATAAAATTAAGCTCTAGAAAAATGTGTGGGAAGACCTATTTATGTGTTTTTAGCAAGGATTAAATTCCCTAAATAGAGCAAAATAGAACATATGAAAGAAAATATTTGAAAAATAAATAATACCAATTCATAAATTTTGTTCATTAAAAGCTGTTAAATATGAGACAAATAAACAAGATATACATTTGCAACTACATACTGAAAAAACATTTAAATAAGGTTGTTTATATGGAAGATATTTTTAGATTTCTGTTTGTTCTAGGAATACTAAAAGCTTTTGTATCACTGGTATGGTTCAATCCAGAGGACATTTAAGGAGGGAGAAAGCATTTAATGGCTAAGCTGGATACGACACCACCATGAGGCTTGTATTTTGAAGATAAGAATCTTGTAAATGCCAGATTTGGTAGCATGAGCCTGTATTCTGAGTGTACTATAGATAATGGGAGATGGATATAGGACAGAACCTGGAAGTTTACAGGTCTACTGGTCAGAAATACATAGCACAGGCAGGAACCAACACAGAAATACTTCCTTAAATGGGGTAGAAGGCCAATGCTGAAAATCTCTTACCTCTATGTTTTTCTCATGATACTCACAAATAGTTGAACATGTACACATACACACATGTGCAAACAAACAAATATACATGCACATACACAAGTCAAACATATACATATTAGTATGAAAGTGCCAAGAAACAAGTCATCCATAGGCTTAAAAGTTTCATGTGTTACCTTTAACTGATTTGGATGTTCTTTCTGTTATTTACTATGTATAATTATTACACATATTTTGAATGACAAATACAACACATACTTATGAGTTGAAATGTGACGTTTTGATATCTGTATATTTTGTTGAATGATCCCAGTAAGTAGCATTTCTGGGACCTTAAACATTTATCATTTTCAATGGCGAATATACTGCATATCTAGCTGTTTTGAGAAAAGCACTGTGCTATGGTTCCTACTGTACAAGAAAAAACTAGGACTTGCATGCAATGACCACCTCCCTCTGTTCCCCTTCCCTCATGCACTGACACCCTCCCCCATGAAATTTTCTTCATCGACACAAGTCTACTCTCATAATATGTGAATGTAGCCATTTAGATGTGTTATCTGATACGTTGTCCTCCAGGTTTATTTTTTCCAAAATTTTAGAAATTGCAGAACTCTCCATTATTTGGACACTATTGAGATACATAATTTAACACTCTTTTCTTTAGTTCTTTTTATTACCTACTTTCTTCCAAACACAGTGTAGCATGCTAGTGATTGGAAAATTCCCAACTCAAAACTGAAACTTTTATTTCATATCCACAACACTTCACCCTTCTCAGAAATCAATATTCCATCCTTCAGTTAATTGAAGTTGAATATTCAAGATGTGTTATGTAAATGGGAAAATTTGTGCCCTTCTGATACTGGCTTTTTGTACTTACCAAAAATGTCTGGAAGATTTAAATATGGTAGTGTATAAGGCAAAATTTATTTTCTTTTAAAATGCTGTCTCCTATTTCTTTGAAACCTTATGTCATTTCTTTTTCTCTGTGTATATGATGGTTAGCTTAGTTTTATTTCTTCAATAATGAGGCTAAAGCTGAAGTGAACATGGAAGTCCAAGGAACAGAGACAAATTAACCACAAGTAAATAAAAAGTTACTCAGTATTGATTATCTTTAGAAAAATAGAGCTTTTATTGTTATAAAGTTGTAGGTATAAGAATAGCAATTGTGTGTGCATGTGTGAGAAATATTACAATTGCTCATAGAGAAAGATTAAGAAATTTGTAACTGTGAAGAGGAATACCTTCATGTGACTCTAACTAAGCAAGTAAAAGATCTGTTTGATGAGAACTTCAAGTATCTGAAGAAGGAAGTTGAAGAAGATCTCAGAAGATGGAAAGATCTCCCATGCTCGTGGATTGGCAGGATTAATATAGTAAAAATGGCCATCTTGCCAAAAGCAATCTACAGATTCAGTGCAATCCCCATCAAAATTCCAACTCAATTCTTCACAGACTTATAAAGAGCAATTTGAAAATTCATCTGGAATAACAAAAAACCCAGGATACCCAAAACTATTATCAACAATAAAGGAACCTATGGTGGAATCACCATCCTGGACCTTAAGCTGTACTACGGAGCAATTGTAATAAAAAGTGCATAGTATTGGTACAGTGACAGGCAGATAAATAAATGGAATAGAATTGAAGACCCAGAAATGAACCCATACACCTATAGTCACTTGATCTTTGACAAAAGAGCTAAAACCATCCAGTGGGAAAAAAGACAGCATTTTCAACAAATGGTGCAGGCTCAACTGGCGGTTAGCATGTAGAAGAATGCAAATCAATCCATTCCTATCTCCGTGTACAAAGCTCAAGTCCAAGTAGATCAAGGACCTCCACATAAAACCAGATATACTGAAACTAACAGAAAAGAAAGTGGGGAAGAGCCTCGAGCACATGGGCACAGGGGAAAATTTCCTGAACAGAACACCAATAGCTTATGCTCTAAGATCAAGAATTGACAAATGGGACCTCATAAAGTTGCAAAGCTTCTATAAAGCAAAAGACACTGTCAAATAGGACAAAACAGCAACCAACAAATTAGGAAAATATCTTTACCAATCCTATATCTGATAGAGGGCTAATATCCAATATATACAAAGAACTCAAGAAGTTAGAGTCCAGAGAATCAAATAACCCTATTAAAAATGGGGTACAGAGCTAAAGAAACAATTCTCAAATGAGGAATACCGAATGGCAGAGAAGCTCCTAAAGAAATGTTCAACATCCTTGATCATCAGGGAAATGCAAATCAAAGCAACCCTGAGATTCCATATCAAACCAGTCAGAATGGTTAAGATCAAAAACTCAGGTGACAGCAGATGGTGTCCAGGTTGTAGATAAAGAGGAACACTCCTTCATTGCTGATGAGATTGCAAGTTCGTACAACTACTCTGGAAATCAGTTTGGCGATTCCTCCGGAAAATGAACATAGTACTACCAGAGGACCCAGCTATAGTACTCCTGGGCATATACCCAGAAGATGCTCCAAGATGTAATAAGGACACATGCTCCACCATGTTCATAGCAGCCTTATTTATAATAGTCAGAAACTGGAAACAACCCAGATGTCCCTCAACAGAGAAGTGGATATAGGAATTGTGGTACATCTACACAATGGAGTACTACTCAGCTAGTAAAAACAATGAATTTATGAAATTCTTAGGGAAATGGATAGATCTGGAGAATATCATCCTGAGTGAGGTAACCCAATCACAAAAGAACACACATGGTATACACTCTCTGATAAGTGGATTTAGGTCCAGAAGACTGGAATACACAAAATACAATCCACAAACCACAAGAAACTCAAGAAGAAGGAAGACCAAAATGTGGATACTTCATTTAATTTTAAAACGTGAACAAAATACCCATGGGAGGAGTTGCAGAGACTAACTATGGAGCAGAGACTGAAAGAATGACAATCCAGCCTGATGTAACTGTCTTCTAAGAGGCTCTGACACTACCCAACTAATACAGAAGTAGAGGCTCACAGCCATCCATTGAACTGAGTACCAGGTCCCCAGTGAAGAAGCTAGAGAAACGACCCAAGGAGCTGAAAGGTTTGCAGCCCCTTAAGATGAACAACAATATGAACTACCTAATACCTTCAGAGCTCCCAGAGACTAAGCTACCAGCCAAAGAATACACATGGTGGGACCAATGGCTCCAGCAGCATATGTATAGTAGAGTATGGCCAAGTCAGTCATCAATGGGAGGAGAGGCCCTTGGCCCTGTGAAGGTTCTATGCCCCAGTAGGGGAATGCCAGGGCCAGTAAGCAGGAGAGGGTGGGGTGGTGAGCAGGGGGAGGGTGGAGAGAACAAGGGTTTGTTCTTGTTGTTGTTTTTGTTTGTTTGGTTGGTTGGTTGGTTTTTTGGAGTGGAAACAGGGAACGGAGATATTGTATGACATGTAAATAAAGAAAATAGCTAATAAAAATAGCATAAAAATGCTCATCCTCTATAGAAAACATAATAAGATCTCTCAACAAGGACTTCAGGCCTTGTACTCTAAATCATTCAAACATTCAGACTAGTGTCTCAAGAAAAGTGGAGCTTATCAGAGGAAAGTCATGGTAGTCTCCTGTCTGTAAGCAGAACATATAGCATCAGTAATAGTTTCAGGGTTTGGTGCCAGCCCATGGGATGGATCCCAAATTGTGCTGGTCAGTGGACAGCCTTTACTTCAGTTTCTGCTCCATTTTGAGTCCCTGCATTTCTTTTAGACAGGAATAATTCTAGGTCAAAACTTTTGAAGGTGGGTTGGTGACACCAACTTTCCACCAGGGTCTCTGCTTTGGAGGTGATCTCCTCAGGTTCCATTTACACAATGTGAGACATTTTAGCTAAGGTCATCCCTGTTTAGTCCTGGCAATAATCACAGAGGATCTACCATCAGCTGACTGTGATAGATCCAGACACAGCCAACCATTGAGCTGAGGTAGTGGAGCACTATGGAATAGTTGGGGGTGGGTGTTCAAGGTGCTGAAGGAGATGGCATCCACATAGTAATACCAACAGTGTCAACAAACCTGCACACCTGGGAGCTCCTACAAACTAAACAATGAATCAATTAGCATACACGGGCTGGTCTGAGGATCCCAGCATATATGTAGCCGAGGACTGCTATGCCAGTGGGAGATGTGCCTGATCCTGTAGAGATTTGATGCCCCAGGGAAGGGGGATGCCCTCTCAGAGAAAAAGGGGGGAGGCAAAGGGGTGAAGAATTCTGGGACAGGGGACCCAGACAGGGGCAAAATTTGGAATGTAAAAAAAATAAAATAAAATAATTATTCTTTAAAAGAAAATAAAAGAAAAAATACATACATGTATTTTGAAACACATTAGCATTAAAATTTTTTTCCTTAAGTGTTCTTCAGGATATGGAGTGTCAAACACTAAGACTACCTTGTCTTTTTTTTTCTACTTTGTCATTCTAAATCATCCTGTTCTATAGATGAACGGAAGCAGAAATTTCGATGTATAGGAATCTAAAAGACAAAGATCAGATCTAACATCTCTCTTAAGTTCATGCCTTTGGGGTAGTGCATATGGCCTTTTTTAAGAAAGAGAATTGATTCTTAAATAAACCCTATATAAGAGGTCAGATAAGTTAGGTGTAGAGATCCATTCGTTAAGCTACTAAACAATGACAATAAATAAATTCATCTTCTGCCATATATCCTGGGATCACACACTCTTCTACTGAGACCTTATTTTATACCTTTTTCTTAAATCCTCTTTAACATAAAGTAGAATGTTCATATTTTACATGAAAAACTAACAAATCAGTTCAGGAATCAAGGCAGGATTTCCCACAGCTGTCTCTGTCAGATTGGAAGTTTTGTTTTGTTTCTCTCTAAAGCCTCTAAGGCTCAACAGACTTATTACAGCTGTCAAAATGATATTAGACAAATCATGCCTAATGTAAATAAGTGGTCTCTCACCTTTGAAATTCTAACACTGCAGAGATATAATGCTCAAAATTCACAGAAGGAAATGCTGCCTTGAAACAAGGATGATACAAACAAAAGTACAGACATATTTGATGTGTGTGAAACACTCTCCTCGTGATCATGCAGCTGAGGTTAGAAAGAAAACTATGAATCCCAAATATACAATGCCCTTAGGAATACCAGGCTTTGGTGTTTCCTAATCTACCTCCTACCCTGAGTCCTGATTCTATTAACTATTTCAGACAGATATTGTCACAAATAATATAAAATATGGCCATGTTCATAGCTATAAAAAAGTTACCTTAAGACTGTAAATTTAAATAACATGTAAATATAATGATTTAATGGCTTGTAACATGCAATGATTTAATGGCTTGTTATTTATCAATAACAGAAACTTTCAAAAAGAACACTACTTTAGTAAATATAGAGTAATTCAAATATAATATTATAAGAGATATGTAATGTTTTAAAATTATTATTATTGAAATGAATATTGAAAGCATACAAAGGTAGACTGCTCAATGCTATAATCTTAATATGCTCACACTGATCTTTCATATGAGAGAATGTATATAATATTGAAGAATCTCAGTCACTTTTATGTTGTATGCTTCCATATATGTTGGTTCAGAAACTTAATTTTCAATTTTTATTTTTCCTAATATTTGACCTTTAGTTAATCCATTTGCCTTCCATGTTCAACTTTATTTCTTGTCAAATTTATAAAGGAGCTTATATTTAATATCATGGAGTTTTCTAAAAAGTTGACTTATGATCTTTGACAATAGCAATCTATCATACATATAATTATGTGTGAAATATATGTATTATATATGTATATATGTAATTATTTTATAATATTTGGCAAGCTCACAAATGTCGAATGGTGTGGTGACCTGTCTTTGCTCTCTGAGCTTAGGAAGGCTAGACAGGCATTTCCGAGAACAAGCTATCTTCTTCACCAAATGGACAAGCTCTGAGTTCGTATGAGATATCTACACTTTGCCATTCAAGATATCTAGCCTCAATGAGTAATTTTTATTGAAAGAAGGAATACTTTGTCAGTTATTGGTACACATATTAACATCCTCCTGTACATACATATGAATATATAAAAACATGTGCATATGGGATTCTATAATTCAGAAGAATGTGGGCAGATGTGCTACAGATTCTAAGAAATGACAGGTACCAGCAATGCTTTTGAAGATAAGATTATATATAATCTATTTTTCTACAGGGCTAAAGATTATATATACATACATACATATATATATATATACATACATACATACATATATGTATATATATGTACTAAAAGGAAAACTGCCACACAAGGAGGCAAAACTACACATGAAAACACAGAAAATAAATAATCACAAACTAGAAAAACAAAATGAAGTGAAACATACACACACAGAGCATACAGTCACTCACATAGGATCATTGCTTCCTTCACCAAGAAAATATCAGGAAATAACAAACATTGGTAACTGATATCAATAGTTTCAATTCCTGAGTAAACATAATGAATGTGAAAACAGGGACATCCTTCTGTTGCATCTCAGAAACACAGTGTAGAGATTGCCTCAGGGTAACATTTTAGAAAAAGTTATTCCTAGATAACTTTATGAAGAAATTTGTATAGCAATTTTAATCCCTAAGGAAATAGACCTTAATCCAAAAACAATCAAATAGGTAGGATAGGAAAGATACGATACACTAATGAAAGAAAAAATCCACAAAAATTATATTTTTTTGCCTTCTTACTTTTTTACTAATTATTTTATTTGTTTACATTCCAAATGTTGCCCCTCTTCCTGGTCCCCTCTCCACAAGTTTTTTAACTAATTCTTCTCCCCTTTGTTTCTAATAGGCTGTTTCTCTGTTCTTCTAACCACTCCAACCTCACCCTGCTATCACCCCCCTTCTCTGTGGCATCAAGATTCTATAGGATTATGCACATCCTTTCCCACTGAGGACAAACAAAGCAGTCCTTTGCTGTATAGGTAGCCAGGGCCACAGACCAGTCCATATTATGCTCTTTGGTTGGTGGCTTTTCTCTTGGAAAAGCATGTGAATAGAAAAAATAAAGGAGAAAAAAGAAATAAATAGAACAATGGAAACAGATTTTTGTTGTTTTTCTTATTGTTTTGTTTTGTTTTGTTTTGTTTTTTGAGAAAATCAACATGGTATCCAAAGCC
Source organism: Mastomys coucha (assembly GCF_008632895.1). NCBI lineage: Eukaryota > Metazoa > Chordata > Mammalia > Rodentia > Muridae > Mastomys > Mastomys coucha. The sequence continues at coordinate 239,967,325 of NW_022196905.1, forward strand.
TTGTTCAAAATACCTAAGAGAAAGTATCCAAATTAACAAAATCAGAAACAAAAGTGGGGCATAACAACAATATTGAGGAATCCAAAGAATTATAAGGACAAACATTAAAAGCTTGTACTCCAACAAAATGGGTAATCTAAAAGACATGGATAATATATGTAAGTAGTTTTAAAAATTCTACCAGAGATTTTCTTCAGCTGATAAACACTTTCAACAACTTGGCTGCATACAAGATTGACTCAATACAACAACAACAACAACAAAAACCATAACAAACCAAACCAAATCAAAATAAAAAAACAGCCTTCCTGTATACAAATAACAACCAACCATGTGGTACTGGAATATAAATAGATAACACTAATAAATAAAATATAATCAAAGATTGAAGACCAAAAAAATAAATCCACATACCCATTTTCACTTGATATTTGAAAAAAAAAAAGTGAGGAATACATACTGGAATAGAGAACGTATCTTCAAGAAATGCTGCTGGATGAAACTGGAAGTCTGCATGTAGAAGAACACAAATAGATTCATATTTAATCCTCCTGCAAAAAACTCAAGTACAAGTACAAGTGAATTAAAGACCTCTACATAAAACTAGATACACTGAAACTGACAGAAGGGAAATTGGGAGAAAGCCTCAATCACATTGGCAGAAAAGACAATTTCATGAACAGAATTGCACAGGCACCAATACCACAATTATTCAATATGACCTCACGAAACTAAAATGCTTCTGTAAAGTGAAGAATATCATCAATTGTATAAGTAGAAGCCAACAGAATAAACAAAGATTTTTTAAAAACTTCACAACCAATAGACAAATATCCATAATATATAAAGAAATCAAAAACTTAATATCATAAAAACAATTCAATCATAAAATGGGGTACAAATATGAGAGGTGAGAAAGGAAAAATATAAAGGGGCACCAGGAAATGAAATGGAGCTGAATCCTATGTCCAAGGATGTTACATTGAATTAAGAGAGTAGTGACCTTGGGACAAGATCCCATCCGATGAAGTTTAGGTCCAGGCATGGTAGTAAAAGCCTTTAATCCCAGGAGGCAAAGACAAGCAGATCTCTGAGTTCAAGGCAAGCCTAGAACAGAGCAAGTTCTAGGTGAAGAAAAACTTAATCCAGGCTTGGTGGACCACAACTTTAATCCCAATATTTAGAGGACATGCTTGCAGATCTCTGAGTTTAAAGTAGTCTACAAAGCAAGTTCCAGGACAGCCAAACTTAGGCAGTGAAGGAGCTGGAAAACCGAAAGGTGGTGATAATGGAATAGAACAATGGGGCAGTGTTACAGCACTAGCAAGCAGCAGAACTCCACAGCTTTGGTCATGTGGGTCTGGATTTAGAGTCCATAATAGAAGGGACTACTGGGACAATTGATGCTGGTTAGCTGGAGCTAAGAAATTAGTGGTGATTAAGAAGAGACCAGCATTGCTGAGGTAAAATCTTCTGCTTTCTGAGAGCACAAAGAAGTGCTCCAGAGATAGCCGAGATTGTGCCTTGTGCTGCAGCTGAACTTGGTAATTTGTAAGAATCATCCAGATGATACTGGTTTTGAAGGCATGAAGGGGTCATGAAGAATAGCTGAGGCTTAGCACTGTGAGAGGCCATGGAAGGCCATTTGGGGTGAAGTACAGGCTCAGTTGCAGTTAATGGTCCAGGACTGAAGGGGTTATGCAAAGTAGTTACCATGCAGTAGTTGTTACCATGAAGGGGGCTTATGAGAGGCTCCTTGTAAAGACTAGTCACAGTGGAAGACCACAGTGTTTTGGAGATGCCACTACCATTGTATGACCAACAAGAACAGCAGTGGCAGTGGAGTGGATCAACCTGAGCTTAGAGTGCTACAGAAATCAGAACTGGAGAAGTGATACCAACCCTTTGGAGGAGCCCATAAGATCATATATAGATCCCAGACACTGAAACAAGGAGCTGTAACATTGAAGTTGCCTTGGACACCCGATATTCAAGATGCCAGAACCATGGACTATCTGCTGAGGAAAGCTGCTAAATGGGAGTAGAACCAGCCCAGGAGAAAGAAGTTTGTTGCAGTCAACAAAGATGAAAATAAATGGCAAATATGGGCTCACAGAAACTGAAGTGGCAAATTGGGATTCATATACACCTTCACTAGGTCCTCTTTGCATATGAAAAAGGAGTTGGAGATCTGAAGACTGCTTTGATATCAGCCATGGAGATGTAGAGTTTGGAGTTTGCCCAGCTTGTTTCCTGTCTTACTTTGGGAAATACAGTTCAGTGATTAGATGAATCTCAGAAGAGACTTTGATTTTTAACTTTTAACATTGTTGAGACTGCTATAGACTATGGGGACTTTTGAAGTTGGACTAAATGTATTTTGCATTATGCTATGTCTAGGTATGTCTCTCTTAGACTCATATGTGTGGACAAGCCTATGGGGACCAGGGAGTGGAATGTGACAGCTTGGATATGCTAGGCACAGGGTGTGGCACTATTAGAAGATGTGGCCCTTTTGGAGTAGGTGTGTCACTGTGGGTGTGGGCTATAAGACCCTCACTCACCCTAGCTGCCTGGAAGCCTGTATTCTGCAAGAGGTCTTCAGATGAAGATGTAGAACTCTCAGCTCATCCTGTACCATGCCTGCCTGGATGCTGACATGTTCCCATTTTGATGGTAATTGATTGAACCTCTGACTCTGTAAGTCAGCCACAATTAAATGTCTTTATAAGACTTGCCTTTGTCATGGTTTCTGTTCACAGCAGTAAAACCCTAACTAAGACATCCACTAATTAAATGAGAATCCAAGGACAATCTACAAACCCAGAAAGGTTAGAAAAAGAGGAGAGCTATTTGGAGGGTGGTGAGTATTGAAAAACTGGGTCTTCCTTTGTAGACTGGAAACTGGGCAGTGGGAAGTGGGAGCGGGGAGGGGGGAATCGAGTAGGGGGATGGGATGAAAGGCAAAAGTGCTGGAAGAGAATGTGGGCATTTATGGGTGGTGTGCTAACCTACTGTAGAGGAAATTTCCTGAAGTCAATGAGAGTTATCATAGTGAGGACTCTTCAAAATGGTGGTATGGAGTCTTAACTGACCAACTTTTGCAGCTATCATAGGCTCCTGGTAATGGGACTGGATTACATTCAGTGGGGTTGTTAGTCAAAATGGTCCTATGGAGACTTCCAAACAACCCAAGCTGATGCTAGAGCATGGGCTGCTCTCCTCCAAATTGACAGCAGGATACAGTTACAGAGGGCAACGTCCTCATAACTCATTAAACCTGGGGAGGTGGAGCTGGTGCCTACCTGGAGCCTTTGTCACTATGTTCTATTCTGTTTGATGGCAGAAGGTATTCTGCAGCATCTTTCTTCATATCTGGACACCAAAACTTTTTTTTTTCAACCAAATGAGCCTCCATGATGTGCTGGGCACAGAATTTGTGGGAGTGGCCAGCCAATGTCTGATTTAACTTGAGTCCCACTCTAAGAGAGGGAATTCGTGTCTGAAACATTTAGAATGGCCAGCAACCCAGCACTGGATACCATAGGGTCCTTGGATAGAACTAAACATGACTGGTCTTAAAAAAAATCAATGCAGTGATGTCTAATGATATTCTTCTATGCTTACAGATCAATGCCTTGCCCAGTAATCATCAGAGAGGCTTCCTCTCCCAACAGATGGGAGGAGATGCAGAGAACCAGAGCCAGACAGTATGTGAGTAGATTCTAGATCAGAACTCCGGGAATACTGTGAAAGGGGGATAGAAGAATTGTACGAATCAGAGGGAATGGAAGACACCAGAAGAACTTTAGCCACTGAAATAAACAAGGCAAATATGGGCTCACAGAAATTGAAGTGTCAATGCAGCTTTACTAGGTCCTCTGTGCATATGTAGTAGCTGTGAGCCTGGTATTTCTGTGGGATTCCCTAACCGTGGAAAGAGTCTGCCTCTGACCCCTTTGCCTGGTCTTAGGACACTTTTCCTCCTATTAGGTTGACTTGTCCAGCTTTGATGTGAGTGCTCTTATTATTTCTGATTAATTTTGATTTCTCCTGTTTGGTTGTTGTCTCTTGGAGAGCTGAACTCTTCTGATTTGAGATGGAGGGGGAATGGATGTAGAGAAGAGGGAAAGTGGGGGAAGCTAGGAGTTGGACAAGGAGGAGAAATTATGGTTGGGATGTAGTTTATGTGTGTATGTGAGTGTGTGTGTGTGTGTGTGTGTGTGTGTGTGTATTTAGACTGTTAGCTTACAAAGAGAAGAGCCTAAATCTATCTCATATTTCAGAAATTTCATGGATGTGATGGTTTTGATTCACATTCCCATTGGTGTCAAGATAGCCTATAGGGAATGCTTCAACTGAAAAGCTTACTATATCCAAGGTGTATTTACCCATATCTCAGCCATATGAGCTTCAAGTGTGGCACTAGTTCGAATCTGGCTTTCCATCTTGTTTATTTTTCCATTCTTCATATATTTTTCAGCACTGATTGCAAACAAATATATGGGGACTGCTTGAATCCTTGGCATTTATAAAAAGTGGAAATAAAATAAAAAGTGTCTATGAGCCTTGTCCAAAGCCACACATGCCTGTACAGGCCTTCATTGAATCCAACAATATGGCATTCTCTGATACAATAACCAACAGATTCACAAATGTTTTTATGTTACTTTCTTTAATTGCCATAGCATCAGCTTCAGATTCTCACTGGATGGCTATTGTATTTTCTGCAGGCAACTTGTATTTCTATATATAAAAGGAAAGATCTAAAATATCAAATATTTCAATGGCATATATAATTGTGTGTGATTGAGAAGCACAGCAGTAATCTGGCAAGTGTTTGCAGGTGGCTGGAGAGGGTAAATAATGGCAAGTGACGTGACTGTGACTGATGTTCCCTTCTCAAGTTATCATTCGGCAACCAGTTTCAAGTGCAGCTCCTTTCTTTCCCAACCTCAACTAAAGACTACAATCAATTTCCCTGCTGTGTTTACCCTTTGAACCCTTGAGGATGTGACATGCTTTTGTGAAAATAGGCATAGCCACTTGTCCAGAAGCAGGAACTAGGCAAAGGGCTAAACCTAAAAGAATTTATAGCATTTCATCAAGAAATGCCTTTTTTGTTTGTTTGTATTTTAGTGTGTTGCATTTTAAAGTGCAAGTTTTTCATTAAGAAATCCCATTTGTACTTAATTGGGGCGTGGATCTCCTTGGAGCACTTGGCAGCTATTGGTCATTCGACCTTTATCTGAGCATGAACTTTGAGCTTTGCTTTTTCTGGTACAAGTCAGATTGGCAGTGTGTCTCCAGCAAAGCTCTGACCTGCCTCCAGCTAGGTAATAAATAATTAAGATGTTGAGAGAGATACAGAGACACTCATTTTGCCTGATCCTGTCAAATGCCAGTGGGCTTTCAGATCCCAAGGCTCTGAGAGAATCTTCTTTTCTGATGACTTAGACCTCGGAGAGGATCTGTAGGAAGAGAAGCAATTACACACATTGTATAACTTAATGACACAACAGAATGTGCAACTAAGTGGATGAGAATATATGTGGGTTATTAAAGCAAGCTTATAGATCTGATGAAAGCAATAACCAAACTTTTAAACATTTATGACAATATTTAACATGCTATTATTAAACAGACTTTTAAGGAGTTTCAAGTAAGTTCAATGAATAAATAGAATAAATGAAAAGGAAACAATAGCTCCAAAAAGTATCAGCCCAATCAATCTTTTTCTCATTTTGTAATAATTTATTTGTATTATTCCTTGAGACTCTGTGAACATATGTGTTTATTTTTGTTTGATGTATTGGAACTCATTACCAGGGGGCTCTTTCTAAATATCCTTTGAAATATTTATATGTGTTACAGACTTACAAAAATATTGTTTATAAATTAAGCTTTATTTTATTATTTTCTGCACCCAAATTTTAATTCAGAGTTTGAATGTGTTTCTGTCAATCAAAACAGACAAAAGGTCTTGGGGTTTTGCAGTCCCCATCTGTGCTGGAACGCTGATATTTAGAGAACAATGCTATGTTTGCTCCTCTCTCTCTCCTCTCTCTCTCTCTCTCTCTCTCTCTCTCTCTCTCCTTCTCTCTCTCTCTCTCTTTCTTCCTATTTTTTCCATTTTTAGAAAATGACTCATTATTAGAATAGACAAGCATGAACTTAACTTTGCATCCTTATTTGGTTTCAGATTCATAGAGATACTCTTGTCCTAGTGCTAAAATCGCAGTCATGAGACACTATGCTTGAAGCAGAATACTGTTTGTGAGAAACACCTTTAAAATGTAAGTAGAAATATTTTAGTCATATATTTTAAAAGTATTCTTGAATCTTTGAAATACATTAACATATATTAAAATTCAGTACCTTATTCATCTGAAGTTTAGAAACCAATGGCTTTAAGGTTGTGTAGACTGATTCCTGGGGCACCATTCTTTCATTACTAGAACAGCTGTATTTGCTAATTGTGAAATTCTGTACCCATTGGACAATAGCTCTGAATTACTCATTCTATTCTGCTCCCTACATTTGCCACTAGGATTGCTGTGTTCATCTTTCAAATCACACATAAGTGGAAATAGATATGAATTGTCCTTTCAGAAGTGGCTTATTTCAAGGCAAACCTATTTCTTTCACCAAAGTAGATAAGAAATAGTTTACTACAAGCGAAATATAAAGAACTATGGCCTAGTATGATGGAGTACGATATCTTGAATGATAGGTTCTACCTTGAAAATTACTAGACTGACTGTTATAGTTATAGAGCAATAATAACAAAAACAAGAGGCAATACATTTACCTAATATGACAGTGGACATTTAATGGCTGGGTACTGAAATCAGATAACTCTGCTGTAGGCTTTAATACTAAGTGATGATATATTTAGTATCTGTGTTAGTGCAAGCTGGTATTCTTCTGCCCCAATATATGGAAGTGGTATTTACTTGACAATCAAAATGGTTTCTGGTAAGATACCAAGGAATGTGGTGAATTTCGGTGTATTAATGACAATTTAAGGAAAATTTAGCTCTTCATCAGCAACCTTTAACTCTCCACAACCAGAATCAGTACTTTATATTCCCTCAGTCACTCTGTGGAATTGTCTATACAGATGTGCCCTTTTCAGGGAACTCGGGATCAACAATTTAAAACAATCCATTCAATTTGCTTCTTTTGTAGGATGCATTTCTAAAGCTGTGTAATGATGTATCATAGACACACACTTCTGTTCATAGGCATCAATCTACTAATGGATATGTTCTTTTAACCAGGTTACTGTGAATAAAGCTTTGTGAATGAAGAATGCGCAAATATGATTTACTGATCTTGAATGTTGCTGGTATATTTTGGGAACTGATTCAACCTATTGTAATTCCATGTTGAATGTCTTGAGAAATTAACACCTTATTTGCATAGCCAGGCCATTTACCACTCTTAATTGAAAATGCATCAGGCATATCATCTGGTGGACCTTGCAGCATGTGTCTCTTTGTCTTTTTTTTAACAACAATCCTCATAGCCATATGAAGTGACAACTAATGGTGGTCTGCTTTTCCAAAATGACAAATGCTATTGATCATATTGTTAATGTATATATATTGATTATTTATTAATCTTTGAGAAGAATTTCCTAATTATTTGACCAACATTTTAGTAGCTACTTTTTTCAAAGATTTAATTTCTTTTTACTTTATGTTTATGATTACTTTGCTTACATATATATATATATATATGCACAAGGTGCATGCCTAATATTCATAGAAGACAGGAAAAGGGGATGTAACAGAACTGTAACAAAAGACAATGTTATGAGCAACCTTGTGCATACTGAGAATTAAGCAAACCCAGGTTTTCTACAGAATAAATAACTATTCTTGATCATTGAACATCTCTCCATCACAAAAAATCTTGTGTGCTTTATTTGTCAGTTTTTTAACTGTTAATAATAAAATATTTAAATGAGTTCCTTCCTTTCTCCCTTTTTTGTCTCTTTTGATTTTTTAAATTGATTTTTCTGTTTTAGTAATTTTTTAATACTAAATTTTTTACAAATTTTTATATTATTTAGTATCTGCTGCAACAGAAGGAACAGTGCACAAATAAATCAAAAGACACAGAGAATCTACTTATTCACACATTTAGGAATCCCAACCACTAAAACACAAAACTGACAACCATAGTTTATTTTCAAAGGACCTGGTGCAGACCTGGGCAGGCACCATGAATGCTATCACAGTCTCATTGAGCTCATATATGTCATTTGCCTATGGTCGACATCTGTCTTCTCTCTATCCAGAGACTTTGCTGCTATCTATCCAACCCCTCACCTCCTCACCCCCACGCTCTGGGACAAATATCCTTACTCCCTATCCCTTGTTCATTTCTGCCTTCTCCCTTTTCCTCTATCTCCTGTCTTAGTCTCTTATTCCTGCTTTTTGTTCCTGTGAAGCAAATAATTCTCCTCTGTGCTGAGAACTAGGTCAAGGGTACCTTAAGTCTACTCTTAGGTTCTCCATACATCCCATTTAGAGATCAATTTTACAAGGTCTTTCACTCTATGCATAATATCTGGCTGAAGGTCTTTGTATTTGTTCCTATCTGATGCAGGGGGAAGCTTCTCTAATGATAGTTAATCAAGGCACTAATCTATGAGTATAGCAGAATATTAATTTATCACTACATTTGTTTGTTTTAGAAAAATCATATTTGGTTTTATCATCAGCCCCTGAGATATCAATATCAGGTTCTTGGTCACCCAAACACTGTTAGATATGAGTTCTATCTCATAGATGAACTTTATATCAAATCAGATGTTGGGCGATTGTCTCCTTAATATATGTGCTATCATTACCATAACACATGATATAGGCAGCACACAATTCCAGATCAAACTGCTCCTGTCTGTGTTTACATTTACATTTGTTTTTGTTGCATACAACTATCTTCTTTTACCAAAGACTAGAACATGGGGATGAAGGTTGTATCTAGGCATAAGCTGGACTTCTCTATGTTCAATGAGTTGTGTAGGTATTTTCTTCAGCAATGGGGCCTTGCCATCAGTTTATGAAAAAAATCTATCTTGGCAACAACTTGGGTTATTTGAGGGCTCCCATAATATAGGCATTTGCTCAGCCATGTTCACTCTTGGCCTGTTCACCATAACCAGACACTAGAAACAGCCTAAATGTCCTTCAACAGATGAAAGACAAAAGAAACTGTGGTACATATTAGAGTGGAAGATTATTCAGCCATTATAAATGAAATCATGAAATCAACAGGTAAATGGACAGAACTAGAAAAATATCATCCTGAATGAGGTAACCCAGACCCAAAAGCCAAATATGGTACTGTTGCAAGATTTTTCCTGTCCAATCACTTTAGTACAAAGGAGGCCTGTGATTGGACAGAGGAAAAAGGAGGCAGGGCTAAGAGTTGCAGAGAGAGAGAGAGAGAGAGAGAGAGAGAGAGAGAGAGAGAGAGAAAGAGAGAGAGAGCATTTGATGGGAGAGAAGGAGAGGAGAATGGAGGCCAACATAATGATATCACAAGGTTAGACTAATAGGATAAAGCTTTCATTATAATCAATTGACTGAAATTATTGTATTGCCATCTTGTAAATTGTGAGTTTATTGGTACATAAATCTGATTGGTTAACTACAAGCTTTAAGAGTCATAATTTTACCGGGTTACTGGGTATTGTGATTTTCTAAGAGAAACCTGTAAAAGAGGAGGCAAAGAGTATAAGAACCAGAGGTGATGGAAGACACCAAGGAACCAAGGTCTTCTAAACACTACAGGACAAAAACACATGCAAACTCAAAGAGAATATGGCAGCATACACAGGACTCTCAACATTTTACAACAGATGGTTCTTAGAGCTAAATGGACACATGATGCATATATGCCCTAAGTCCTATCCCCGAATCACTTTGTTTCAATGAAATATCATTCGACAACCAAACTACTGTTAAGGATAGGATGCATGTCCAGTAGTTGATGACCCATAGAATATGAACTCAATGATATCTTCAGAGGTTTCTTGTCTCACAATGCTGTGTGCATGCTTTTTCCTTTCTTTTTTCTTTTTCATTTTCTTTTTTTATTTTTATTTTTAGTTCTCTCTCTTTCTCTCTCTCTCTGACATTTATATATATATATATATATATATATATATATATATATGTAGTTACTTCTGGTTTTGTGTTTTTTTGTGATTCCTGAGTGTCTTAGCGTTTCACTGCTATGAACAGGCACCAGACACTAGTTCAGAGGTTTAGTCCATTATCATCAAAGTAAAAACATGGCAACATCCCAGCAGGCATGGTACAGGAGGAGCTAAGAGTTCTACATTTTCATCTGAAGGCTGCTAGCAGAATACTGACATTTAGGCAGCTAGGATGAGAGTCTTAAAGGCCACACCCACAATGACAGACCTACTCCAACAAGGCCATGCCTACTCCAGCAAGGCCACACCTTCTGCCACTCCCTGGGCCAAGCATTTATAAACCATCACACTGAGTGTACAAAAAAAAATGGGTTTCTGAGTTTGCACCCTGTGTCTTATGCCTTTTTTTGGATTGCAATTTGTCTGCTTGCTTGTTTTTTTTTCCAACTCTGATGTGTTTGTTTTTGTTTTATCTTTTAAAAATTTTACTTAATTACTTTATTTCATTCTATTTTTCCCTTAGAAGACTGTTTTCTAATGTGAGACAGGAAGTGAGTGTATTGGCATAGAAAAGTAAAATCATGATCAAAATATATTTGATGAAAAAATATATTTTCAATAAATAAGGATAAAATATTTGTTCACCATTTTGTCTACATTAATCTTTATTCTGTAAAGCAGCAATTATTGGACAAACTTGAGATTCCACATTAAAATGCCAGTTCAAAAAAAGCATGCTTTGATGTGCAAAAAGTAATACAATTAATGCATAAGACTTCATTGAAAAGTAAGTCAACCGTTTGAAGCATACATTTAAACTTGTCTCTGTTAGATGACATGGGTGAAAGCCTGTTAAATTCAGAGTTAGAGACAACTTATTTCATATTTCCCCTCGAAGGTCTGCCTTAAAGTATTCCTGATCCACGGGTCATCTCTCTGAAGAAGACATTTGGATAGGAAACCATTCATTTCAAAGGACTGTTGATACAAAACTAACTCATTACCACTAAACATTCTCAAAGAAGAACAAAGAACCATTAATACATTGCTTATCATGGTTGTTTCAAAATAGAAAATGATAAAACATCTATACTTTATGAGAATATCCATATAAGAAATATTTTTAAGACCATAGTGTTTTAAATATCAAATTCCTATGGCACCCTTCTTTGCTTCCCTGTATACTTCATAATGGCTTTTATGATGATCCCTTAGAAATGTCCTCATTTATTTCTAAACTTATGTATGACTTATGCAGAGTTCAAGAAAATCAAAATCCAGCTAGTGTTGGCCACAGCTTAGAATTCTGTTTTCAATTATGAGTCTAGATCTTCACACTTACTTGAGAAATGAACTGTCTATAATGCTTCTTTTATTAGGTCCATAATAATTTTGGTTATTACATAAAAGGTCAATGATTTGTCCATCTTAAGGAAATCTTAAAGAATTCATGTCCATCTGCTGTTCCACTGTTATCTCTAATGGGGAGTAATTGTTCACTCTACTTCTTGCAGCAACTCCTCTATCATGCACGTTACAGAATCCGTGCATAAATCATGGTAGTCTGAATCTGTCATGCTCTGGTTGCATTCAGTGTACTTTCAGATTTTAGGAGTTCTGCCAAAATCACAGGGAAAGAAAATGTCCTGTTCCATCTAAACAAGCCATGAACACCAGGCCTCTCTATATTACAACTACCCTGTGCTTAAATGGCTACCCCAAAATGCTACTAGCCTGTCATCTGAGAAGCAGGAAGCTAGATTAAAGTAATGCTGCATATCTGCTGTCACTGTGAATTCTGCTTTCTCTGGGACTTGACCACAAATATATTTCCACATTTCTGTCATAATAACACCTGTCACAGAGTTTGTTTAACTAAAATATTTACAGTGAACTGGGTAGAGCTTTTTAAGAATTGAAAGAGCTTGTCACAATAACTTTTTCTGTGTCAAATGAACCAATGTGTATTCATAACAGATACAGAAACGGAAAAAAACTAAAGAAAAGTCCAGTGAGTCTTAAATGAACCAAGAATTTATTGAATTTAATGGAAGCAGAAGACAGAACATGGTCAGGCAGAACAGGGATCCTAAAATAGCTGTATTGAGTTCTTGCTGGGCCCAGAAATGCCAGAAGAGAGCTCTGCTTTCTGTTTCTGGAGGGGGCAGCTGGAATTATTCCTATTCCTTACCCCAATTTCTGCCATTTAAAAAGTCCCAAGACTTTCAGTTAAATGGAACTATATTTTCTGGAACCCCCTCCTGTTATATAAAAGTCTCTCTCTCTCTCTCTCTCTCTCTCTCTCTCTCTCTCTCTCTTTCTCTCTCTCTGTCTCTCTCCTTCTCTCTCTCAGTCTCCCTCTTTGTCTTCTCCCTTATCCTTTTAAGTTTCTACCTATGGATCTATAGTAAACGCCTCTCTAAAATACATCTCTTATGTTGCAGTAATTTCATTCTTCAAATCCATGAGAAAAAGAACACTGAATTTATTGTCCTATAATAGTCTTCGTGGCCTTTTGCATCTTCGCAGATCCTTTTTATTGAGATAGGACATGTTCTCAGAGATAGGACAATGTTACCATGTAGATTTACTAATGAAAACCAGCGATCTAGATTATGGATTACTTGAATATGAGGACTTCATTTACCTTACTACCATAGGTAGATTCTCAAAAACCATTCTGCTACATAGTGTAAGTTTTATTATTTATTGAGTAAATGGAAGAAAAGAAAATTATGTCTACTCATACTTCCATGACATGGCTTTCTTGTTTTGTAGATATATCTAGACAGGAATCTTAGTAGACATATTAAGCTGTGAAAAGCAGGAGTAGAAGTAATTTTGCATACCAATGTGCTCCAACCCCTGACAGAAGCAATACTGATTGCTCTTAATTGCATATGCCTATCAGATGAAGGTCAAATCTTTGGGATCAATACTTATGATTTTAGCACTGGAAAGGTAACCAACAACTGGATACTTTTGCTCTAGATAGGTGGCAAGGATGAATTTAATTTAGACTGAAAATGACATTCAATGTCATTGGCATGTGTGGACATGGTATGGAATCAGATATTTTCAAATTGTTGTAATCCACAAGGACTCCATTGCAAATAGATTGGGCAGTATAAAATTCAGCTTAAACCTTTACTTATCAGCACCATGCCCATGAATTCCAGGACTTACTGTCTCTGTTCTCTCTCTTTTTCTCACACACATGATTTTCAACATAACATATGTAGATATGTTATAACATTAGTCCATAGAGCTTAGTATTTTTTCTTGTAGTGATTATATGAGATGTCTATGGTCTTTTGAGCACCATTCAAAGGAAAGATAAGGAAAATGCTAAATGATAGTTTTCTTATTTCAGCTCAGCTCAGAGTCAATGATACTGGAGCTTTAATCATAAAAATGAGATTGTTCTTATTTAAAAAGAGTACAATTAACAAAAAGAAACTAATTCCCAGAAAGTTAGCATTAGGGGAGAATTAAAGTTTATGAACTGGGAAATTACATGATAAAATATAGTTGAAACTATATCCAACCAGTACTGTAAAAAGTGGTTTAGAGGAAACAAGGAAGCAGAACAAGAAGAGAGGATACCAATACTGCATTAACAGCTGGGTAAAGACTGCACATACATGAAGATTTCCGTTAGGATTCCCAGGAACCATGTGAAAAGGCTGGTGTAGAGGCTGCAATCCAAACATCTGAGAAAGTATAGACAACAGTTTCTCTACAGTTTTATGATCAGTTAACTTGTTTAACTGAAAATGTTCAAGTTCATAAGAGATCCTATCTAAAAAGGAATGTGGTGGAAAATGGTATAGGAGCGTACCAATCATCAAAAAGTGGTCCTCATGCATGTGCACAAACATAAGTTCATATCCTCACACAAACATGTACATGCACACGTGTGCATATTTTCATACAAACTTGCATGAAACATAAATAGATACATAGACCACCACACACACACATAAAGTCAACAATTATAAAACATAATTCATTTTAAAAATAATGTAATTTTAAGAAGTAAATACTGGCTTATCAGGGAAGTTTCAGGATTTGTATTCCAAAGTAAGATGAAAAATCTCTTATTTTGTCATGTTTATTCATAACTATTTCCTTATATTTATTGAGAAACTACTTTGTCCTTCGCTAAAGTAAAGGAAAAGACAGGGATACCAAGTATCAAGTTGGCTTTTCATGAAATAATAACATATATTACTGCTTATAATCATAAAATGAAAAGTAGGAAAAAATCAAAGGAGCAAAACAAATCATTTTATGACATGTTAAAAATATTCTAGTATTTCCCACACCTGATCCTTAAGCCCTTCAGTCCCCTCTCTATCCTCTCTTCAACCTAGGTCCCTCCCTTCATCCTCCTATGACTATTTTATTCTCTTTTATAAGTGAGATTCAAGTATCCTCATTGGGCCTTCCTTCTTGTTTAGCTTCTTTTGGTGTGTGGAGTGTAGCTAATATCCACTAATAAGTGAGCACATACCACATATGTCCTTTTGGGAATGGTTATTTCACTCAGGATGATATTCTCAAATTCTGTCAACACAGAGATGGGCAGATGGCCATGAGAATAAGTGAAAACCTACAGCTGGAGGGGGCTGAGGACATCTGGAGGATGTGCCAGAGACCTTGGGATAAAGGAGGCACCCAAGAATCAATGCAGTGGTGGTGACCTTAGCTGTGACTCACAGCATTGGAGATTTGGAACCTGATGAGCCTTCCTGTAGGCAGGTAGGAAGCCCCATGTACCCATAGAGACACCAATACACCCACATAAATTTCGACTTCAAATTTATTTTGCCTATAAGAAATTCAGGGAAAGGAGATAGAACAGAGACTCAGGGAATGGCCACAAAATAACTGGCCCAACTAGAGATACATCCTACAGGCAAGCACCAATCCCTGGCACTATTAATGATACTCTATTATGATGACAGAGAGGAGTCTAGCATGGCTATCCTTCGAGAGACTCTATTCTGGAGATGACTCAGAGGGAACAGAGATCAACTTCTAAATAGTACGTGCAGCTTGGGGACTTTTAGGAAGGGTTGAGGGCCCTGAAGAAGATAGGAAGTCCATAGAAAGACAAAGTCAATGTACCTGGACCATTGGGGCTCTCAGAGACTGAATCACCAACAAAAGAACATACACAGGCTAGACTTAGGCCCCCTGAACACATGTAGCAGATATGCTGCTCTGTCCATGTAGGTCCTGGATCAACTGGTGAGTAGGATACCCAGGGTGCTGGGGCCTCTACCTTCTCAGAGGAGGAGAGGAGAGGGAATGGAGAAAGGGATAGTGGGTGGTGGGTGACTGGGAGGGAAATTTATCAAACTGTATGTAAAGTGAATATTTGAATATACATGTGTGTTTATATATATAAATATATAAATATATATATATATATATATATATATATATATATATCTTATAAGACACAGATGACTCCAGTTAATTCCATCTTTTGTAAGATTCAGACTCAATTTCCTCTTTTTTGTCTGCTTCATGATATAGCCATCTTTAAAAATTACCCCTAAAGGAAAGGTTTATGAAACTAAGTAACACTAAACTCATCTATTACAACTTTGTCACTTATAGGAGGCATTCTGTAGGAGCTTTAGTGCCGCGGGCCAGCCAATCTGGGCCTCTTTCAACCCACAGGAGAAACTGGGTCCTAGTCAGGTTGACAAGGCGTAGGCAAAGAAATGATGGCAGAGACGACACATGGAAGTGCAGAATCTGAATGTATTTCTTAAAAATGGCATGAGGTTTTTACAGTCATTGCAAAAGAGAAATGAGAAATCTGGCAGCTTAGTAGTCGAGGTACATCTGAGGCCATCTAAAACACACTGGGTCTAAAACAGCAGCCATTTCCTCTGGACTGGTGCAGCACCCCCTTGGGCTCTGAGCATGCTCCAGGCCAGAGTCCGGTGGGGGGGGGGTGCGGGGATGCAGGTGTGCCAGCCAGGAGGACAGAGGCTTGAAGCTTGAAGAATCTTGAGTGATGAAACTCGAATCTAGAATGCATACTGCTGCACAATGTCTCACACACACACTTGGCTCAAGGTCCTGTCCATCCTTAGTGAAATACCCACTATGCTAATCTTCTGGGCTAGTAGAGACATGTCTCTTTCTTGCTAATTCCTAAGAGTGGTTCAGCTGCAGTACATGACTGAGAATGAGGATTCTACTTGACCTTGCCCTGGGATAAGTCTCTCAATCTGTAAACTAATGCCCTACCCACAAAGCCAAAGGCATTTAGTCTGGATGGTTAATATTCTTTACAAAATTCCAAGCCAGGGTTTGGCTAAGATGTTGGAACATTAGTAAAGGTCAGAGAGCAATGTCCAATTTTGTCTAGCTATTAATAAGTCATATCTTGGTGGGCACCAAGCACGTGAGTTCGCAAGGACATATCTGGGCTACCTCTGAGTTAAGGGATGCCAGGACTGACTGAATATCCAGGAGGCACAAACTCCCTTTGAAGTCATAATGCCTCTTGTCCTTGATCAGGCTTTTACCCCTGATACTGCAGACATAACTGGAGTAGATGAGTGGGCGTGGCACTTTAGTAATACCCACTTTAATCAATATGGAAAAACCCTGTTATCACACTTCTTTCAGTTGTGACATTGGGATATGGTACTTTTACTTTCTTTTCTTGTGCATATATCTGCATTTTTTCTGAACTTTATTAATCCTCTTAACAGCCTTTATGTGGGATGTGTTCTTCTATCTGGGCTGTTTTGTCTAGTCTTAGTAGATGAACCTAGCCTTATGGATACTTGATGTGCCAGAGTTGGGGGGTATTCAGGAGGGCTGCCATGCACTCTGAGGAGAAGGGGAGAGGGCATGGGGAAGGGACATTGGGAGGAGGTTACCAGGAGGTGGGCAGTGATTGGGAAGCAAAGTGAATAAGTTAAAAAAAAATAAAATTTTTAAAAAGTACAAAGAGTTGAAATTAATTTTCTATAACTAAATTTTTATTTCTTCTCCAAGGTTACTGTGAGCACACAAAAATTATTTAATATTTCTAATCATTGGGACACAAATATCATTCATACTGTATACTAAGTGGTTGCTTCTGACACACAAGCAGTCTCAACTGACATACAAATTCTTAGAATGTAATAAATTAATTAAGATCATATAGTTCTTGGTTGCACACAAAAGTATTACCTATCTCAGATACCCCAATGTTTTGAAGTATACTGAAGCAGATTCTGATGGGGGCTGAGACAATTGCTCATGTGGTATAGTTTTTGTTACATAGAGAAGAAGACCTGAGTTTGGATGCCTGTATGACTCTACATATGGTCTTGCACCCAGACTGGACACATGTACCCACCTTCACATATACACAATAGCATATAAACATACATATGTACACAGATATGTTGCATTGTCTATAGAATGAGAATCATGAAATCATGAATTCAGTAGTGATCAAATAATGTGGAATATAATACATTGAAATGAGATAACAGATTAATAACATTACAATTACCAGTCATCATGGATCATCAATACCACCAGCTAGATTTTGTGTGGAGAGTTAAATTAATTTCTCTGAATTTATTTGATTTGTGCATACAAGTAAAGTAACTTTCACTGATTGCATCTTGCACAATGGTTACAAGTTGATAATGGTTCTCTCACAAAATCTTGTATAGAAGCACAACTGCGTAAACTGTGAAAGGTGAGCGTAAGCTCCATTCAGATTGGGTTTTAAACTCATTAGATTCACTGCTTTTGTTTGAACAGCTGTTGATCTGCAAATAAATTCAGCGTCAATGTTTATATTAAATATTTAGACACAATTTGCATTATTTTAATCCAACCAAAAGTATCCATATTCACCCAATATCACATACATTTACTTTAAAGTAGATCCAAAAGGTTATACCCAAATTTTTATTTTAATTATTTTCCCATATTAAGATAGTCTAGCTACAAAAGGCAGGAAAGAGTCTCCTAGCTGCCAATGGATAGTTAGCACATGGATGGTTTTGTTTTGGCAATGAGATATTTTCTCAATCACTAACATTGTCAAAATGTTCCCTACAGTGAATTAAGGACAGATGAGGCAGTTCATAGTACTCACTAAATAATCCGCACTTAGGGGTAAATTTAGACTTTAATTTTTTATTGTTTTCCTCAGAAGAGTGTAATATACTTGCTTTGTCTTAGTAACATTGTCAATGTGTGTGTGTGTGTGTATGTGTGTGTGTGTGTGTGTTTCACTGATCCAAGAAAAAAAAAAACATGAAGACAAAAATCCTCATTCTTCTACAGCACATTTTTGTAGTGCTGCTGTGATATTGAATATTCATAACTATTTTTATAAATAAAAATCCTTAGAATACATTATAGAAGGGAAATGATTCCAAATTTTCTTTGTACTCTTAATTGTGATGTATGTAGGCTTGGGTATTGAATAGCTATACAAATTTTGTGCTTTTATATATCCTTTCTGATGTCCACTTCATTTCTAATGGCACAGGGTAGTGGTGGGACTTGGGAGAGAGGGAAATAGATCTAAGAACTTGTTATGAGGTTTAATGAGGTAATATGACATATGACACCAAAAGTGATATCTATGGCCTGGAGAGATGTTTCAGTGGATAAGAACACGGAGAACTCTTTCCAATAACCAGGATTTGACTGTCTGCCTCCAGATGATGGCACACAACTGCTTATAACTTTAGTTTCAAGGGAGCTGCATCCCACCTTTTGTTTTACAGGCACTGCATATAGATGGTTTACACATATTCAGTTAAAGCACCATGAACACAGACAATAAAATAATAATTAAAAAATTAAATTGTATGCATATGTTACATCATAGAGCTCTTGTCAAAGAATCGTTTACTTATGGTAATGTATTAGTATACTAGCAGTCATCTATCCCTTTAAAAAAGCAGGCAATCTGGAACCACCTGATTAAGGAAAATCTAGACTATGCTTCCTTTTGCATTTTTGCCAGCGTCTAGTACACACACCAAATGCTGGAAAAGTTATAGTTCAGGAATTATGAGGTGATTTTGGAAGGTCTTCCAATGAAGGATGTGATACCGTAGCCTGTTTTGATACAATTATGAGTCTATTTGTTTCTCTGTCTGCTGACATAACAACTTGGCAGCAAGAAGCAGAGTAATCAATGAGGAGAGGATTGCTTGTCTTGGCTCTTGGCTTGTTTCCTCATATCTCTGTTCTCCTTTGTTAGTCTTCTGGGGCTGGGTTTCATATGGCTGTGTGTTAGTTTCTACAAGTGATGTTTATTATGTGTATTTTTAAGACCTCATTGGCTATTTGGCAGTTTTGTCTTTGCTGAAAGCAATATTCCACATTTTCTAGAACATACCAAGGACTCCATCTTTCTTAATTGTCTATGAATCACCAATTTTTGCAAATCAATTGTGTTTCATAGTTTTGCACTGAATTGATGTGGTGCCTTTGAAAAGAGATGCAGGTTTTCTCCATTATATCATATTATGTCTGAGCTGCAGGTAGCACTTTATAATGCACCTCACTTATTTTGAAAGGGGGTATTTGAATTTTGAACAAGAAAAGAGTAATATAACAAGTTCTGGGGAAAGCAATTTCTAGGAGACTTAGGCACAGATTCATACTTTTGTGGTTCTTTATTTTTTTTCCTTTTTAATGTATGTATGTCTCTCTCTCTCTCTCTCTCTCTCTCTCTCTCTCTATATATATATATATATATATATATATATATATACAATATATGTAATATATATTTTTAAATTAAAAAGGCTGTATCAAGGGAAAAAAGAAAAATGAATGCTGTTATAAACAAAATGATTTTTAATAATATTTCAAGGATATTAATTATATGATAAAAATTTTAAAATGCTGGCAATATTTGAGTTTTATTTCATAACTCATTATAGTATCATGGAATACTTATGTTTTATTTTAACTCTCTCAACTGTGTGCACTGGATCCTGTAAACCATTTGCCTAGTAGGAGAGGAGGATTTTGCAGTTCCTCTCAGTTTGGTTAAAGTTTAACTTTTAGTTTTTTCTTCCACATGGGATCTTTGAAATAAACTGAGTTGATGCAAAACTATCACTGAAAATATTAAATTTGAATCAGTCTAGTAATAGAGATCAGGGAAGGGGTCATGAGGACAGCTTGCAAAAAAATAATCAAATAAATAATTAAGAATGCTGTGAGTCTGGGATGGATTCTGAATCTAGGAAACAAGTTGGGGGAGAACAATGGGAAAAAAAGCAGTAAATTTCAAAGGAGCGTTCATGAAGGAAACGTGGAAGAAAGTCTTCAATGTAATGAGTAAGAATAATGAACACGCAAAAAATAGAGAATAGGAAAGAAGGGAGAAGAGGCAATGAGGGTGAAGGGAGAGGGGTTTGGAGAAACATGAATAAGATAATACAAAGGGGAACTCATAAGTGGAAGGAAGAGGAATAGACAATGTGAATAGGAATTAAGAAATGAAACAAAGGCTATAGAGAAAAGAAATTAGATTAGAGGTGAGATTTAACACTTAAAACATTCACAAAATGCTAAGTCATATTCAGTATTTGGATATATCTGCAACCATGTGAAACACTTGCAATAGTCAATATGGCAATGTCGTGATAGGAAGTGTGAGGTGTGATTTCACAAAGGAATAGTAATGACTTAACATTTGAGTCTTACAATATGACAGTGAGAAGTGGATTCATGAAGGATATAACAGAAATACACAACAAATACTTGATTATTATACAACAGACAAGCTACAAAATTACAAAATGGAAAAAAATGTACATTACAGCAGGGCCACCAACATAGACTTGTGGGAAAATTCATCACATAAATCAACAACTGAGATGTGTTTAATTGTTATATACAGTAGAGGGAGATATGGTTTAGATAAATGTATTTGGAGGATTATAAACAGAGGCATGAGGGAGCACACTGGGGATCTAAAGGTGAGTTAGAGATGGACATTTTGGGCAGGGACTCTAAAACAGTGTTAGGATGGAGCAATCCCTAAAGGTTTGTGATAATAATGAGAGAATTGTTCAGCATTATTAGTCATCAGGTAAAGCAAATCAAAATCAGTGTGTAGCATTTCACAGATACTAGGATCACTGTAGTTGGAAACGATGTAATAAAATAGTACCAGTTAGAGGATACAAAGACAAGAAAACATTTGCACACATCGGCATTAGGGAATTTGAAGACTTCAGCTGCTGTGCAATACAATTTAAAAATTCCCCAAGAGGATAAATATACAAATATCAGATGATCATGCTTTGGCACAATTAAATGCATGCAAAAATCTATTGAAAGCAGGTATTTGATGATATGTGTGCTCACAGTACTGTTTGCGGTTATGAAAGGTAGGGCAAATGTTCCTGGGATGTTAGGTAACCAAATTTTGGTATGTACGTATACTATATGTACATGAAAGAAGACATTGTACTGATATATCCTTAAGATACCTTATCTGTAATCTACTCTGCTTCAGGAAGGAATCAAAACTCAGAATGTGCTGTGAGGTTTCATCCTCTTGAGATATACCAACACGACTTAAACACATGCAGAAAGACGATTGGTTTTTAGCAGGATCTGTAAAAATGGGAAGACATATGAAGCAACTGTTCTTAAATTACCTTTTTGAGTGACTAACTTGCTTTCGAATAGATAGAAGTGATTACACAACACTGTGCATGAAAATAATATATATGAAAATAAAAAATAAAGGACACCAAATTGACCATTATAGAATAAATCAATTTATATTATTTGATTTCATCACTAAAGCAGTGAAAAATGGGGAATGTATATAGTACATTTAAAATATTAAGGAAACCTGAAAGGAAGACATAATTAAAAGTAAGAGAGGTAGGGGCTGGCTGAAAGAAGCTGTGGAGAAGGGTGATCCTGTAGGAAGACCAGCAATTTCAATTAATCTGGACCCCCAAGATCTCTAAAACATTGGACCACCAAACAGACAGCATACACCAACTGATATGAGGTCCCCAACACACATAGAGTAGAGGACTTCCAGGTCTGTGCTCATTCAGAGATGATGCACCTAACCCTCAAGAGACTGGAGGCCCCAGGGAGTATGGATGTCATGTGGGTTGGGGGTGTGGGGTTATCCTCATGGACTCAGGGTGGGAAAGAGGTGTGCAATGTGGAGCTGTTGGAGGGTGGATGGGCTTCAGGGAGTGAAATATGAAGTATAAAAAATAAATTAATTTGATAAAAAAGAAGAGAAGAAATAAGGAAGGTAGGAGGGATGAGAAAAGGAAGAATAAAGAAAGCAAGAGTGAGACAAAGAATGATGACAGATCATGCACATATTTTAGGGGGGAATCGAAAGACTGCCAACAACAGAGAGAGGATTAAACTAGTCAAAGAGAATGGCTTAAGAAATTGGCAGCAATAAAGCTGAAATATAAATGAAGAAGAAGCCTAAAACACTATTCAGGAAGTGAGAAGATGGGACTTATTTCAATAACTATTCAGAGAGCAAAACCGTCTTAACTTGATCCCAGCTAAGGGGTGCATCTAGCCAGGGACATTAGATTGCTAGAAGACATGACTTTTGAGGAAAGACAATACTTCTTGTATGCACAAGTTTATATATTCAGAGTTAGGTTTGACAAAAAGTCTGAGTTTGAAATGTATATTTGGTACTTATCATTTTATGGCTAGCTGTTTAAATCTTGGCATCATAAGTGTTGCCCCTTCCACACAATTTCACGAAGAGTAATTCAGCTCTGCATTTTTCTGATGAGATGTCAAGCCTTATAATTATTTTCAGGCTGAAAAGTTTTAGAGAAAATGTAAGAAGGAAATTCAGACGGAAATCCTTAGGGAGGTCATGCCTTATAAAGCATCTCTGCTGAGAGTCAGGTTTCACAGAGGTAGGATGCAACAGAGCCAATTATCCAAAGATTTGTGAGCAAAGTGGTCTGACTGATACAGGCAGAATATAACCCAGCCACAAAATACTATTTCCTATTCCAAATCTTTAAAATGTGTGTGTGTGTGTGTGTGTGTGTGTGCGCGCGCGCGTGCACACGCACAGGCATTCATGTATACCTTATCAGTGTAGAGACAATGATCCTAAAGCTAGGTCAGAACTGTTAATTGAATAATACTAGATTTTGAGGTGGACTTGACATCTCAGCAAGAGGAGGTGACAGGTCTTTCTTGACACCTGAGCGACAGACCATGTGGACTGACAAACGCAGCAGACAGGAGGGAATGACCATGGCAACAGGAAATAGTTTTATCACTCTCCTCTGCCAGATTCTTTCCAAGTTTTCACAGGAAAAAAAAAATCAATAAGAAAAGCTAATCATGGCTGAAAATCTTTGGAGTCTTATCTTCTTCGTGTGTGCACAGGATTGTGCTGAGTAACTTAAAAATGATTCCAAAACTTAGATTGAATAAGGAAGTACAGAGGGAAAGTGTGCACAAATGTAAACCATCAAGCCCCCTAAGAATATGCTTTACTAAGCAAGCAGCCTGATGCTTCATTGTTTAGATTGAGAAATATCTGAAAATTCATAGTGTGAGGTTCTGCTTGTCAATAATTATTTGGCTGGACCATGCTATTTCACCTTCTGTGCTTAAGTATCTTCATTAGTTAATGAATACTTTTTGGTCAAGGCCAATAGCACACATACTTGTGTTGATTTCCTCTTTAAAAAAATATATTTTTTCAGAGAGCACCTTAGACCAGAGACCCGGGAGGGATCCGCCATTTTCTCTCGGGTGAGTTTCTGAGACCTGAGCAGCCAGCCGGGAGCCACAGGCCCCACTACTCCCAGGGGAGCCGCAGGGCGGCAGGGACAGGATCCTCTCAGCTTCCGAGTGACAGAGGGGGTTCAGTGTCCTCCTCTGCCCCTTCCCTGCAAGTGAAGGGCCTACCTCCAGAGAGCTCATTAAGCCAGAGACCCGGGCAGGATCCCCCATTCTCTCTTGGGGGAGTTTCTGAGATCAGAACAGCTACCTTGGAGGAACAGGCCCCACGAGTCGC
>NW_022196905.1:239998036-240012694 GCF_008632895.1 Mastomys coucha
CCAATGGAGCTTAGGGGTTTGTAGCCCCTTAGGATGAACAACAACATGAACTAACTAGTACCTTCGGAACTCCTGGGGTCTCAACCACCAACCAAGGACTGCACATGGAGCGGTCTGATTGTTCAAGCAGCATGTGTATGGTAGAGGATTGCAAAATCGATCATCAATAGGAGGAGAGGACCTCGGCCCTGTGAAGGTTCTGTGCCCCAGTGTAGGGGAATGCCAGGGCCAGAAAGTGGGAGAGGGCGGGGTGGCAGGCATGGAGGGGGGAGGCAACAGGGGTTTGGTTTTGTTTGTTTTTTTGTTTTTTGGAGGGGAAACTGGGAATGGAGAAATTCGCATGTAAATAAAGATAATATCTAAAATAAATAAAATACATTTTCAATTAATTTTAATCACACAATGAATCATATAAAAGATTTAAAGTAAAAACAACATTGGAATAAACAGTAAGGCTTAGGGATTTTAATATTTTTATATGTAGGTTTATTTGAATCATGGCATATTAAGCCATCATATACTTTATACCTATGAATAATTAAAGATTAACATAGATAACAGCAGAGTGTAACTTCTTATCCAGTAGAACATTAAATTTAGTCAACTATGGTCAAAGCCAATGTATGTTAGGAGGACATAAATGTAACAAGGAACAGTAATAATTTATACAATAAAAATCAGTTACATGAGATGAACAGTTGATAGACAAATGAAAGAGAATAGTATTAATAAAAATCATTAGGCGTATGAAATATTTTATAGAGTTGATGAAACAATGGTTGGAATTAGGAGAACTGATTGGAGTGTGTTTGCAGAAGTAACACGTACGATGTATGTTTATGAAGAAATATTTCTATAATACCTGCATATCAGCAATCCAATAAACTTTTATTTAATATATGGTATGTAATTTCTTTTACAATAATAAGTAGCAGACTTGGCTTGGAATAGTCAGCTGCCGTGAATATGTAAACAGTCTCATTACCATGTACAAGGATTAAGGTCTGAATCATATCTCTTTGGCCATTTCTTAATACTCTCCCACAATTTATTGGATAGGATGATGAACCAATGTAAAGAGTGAAAGTTATATCTATTGATGCTTTAGAGCATTTTTCTGACAAGAAGTGTTCTGCATTCTGTGTGCATATTATTTTCTAACTTGAGGCTCAAAATAATACTGTAAGGCATGTGTTATAATTGCTTCTTATATTTTCTGCAGAAATAGGGTATAAAGGGACAAAAATGTCTTCCCAGGGTCACAGAGTTAGTGGCAGAAATGCACATAGCCTACGTTTATTTATTTCTAGTGAATTCTTTGTCCTTGCTTTGAGCATCACTAAATGCTGCCTTCTAGTAAGCAGTGGAGCTCAAAAAAGCAGGATGCAGATGCTAAATCTGTTTATCATTTTAAAACATCTCATCAACTCAAGGGGAAAAGCAGAAAAAAAAAGCAGGATTGAAAAAAGAGCAAGCTAATTAATAGTTTCCTCAGTTCAGACAAAGACAGGGCCATTAGAGTCTTCCATTTTCTCTCAGAATCACAGAGCCCATCTGAACGTTCCATCTATCATTTCACAGCATGAAAACAATCAAATGATAGTCTTTAAAAGAAAGGTAAATCCAGCCTGGAGATTGATGGGTTTTTGTTTTTTGTTTTTAAATGAGCAGAATTTGCTGAGGTGGCCCTTAAAAAAATTAAGCAACAATATCACAAAAGAGGAAATAAATAAATTCCAGAGTTAGAGCACAGATCATTGTAGCATCTACCCAAGATTTTCCTAATAAAGTGCTTCTGAAGTTTACTTTGACTGGGATCCTTTCTACTAATTCTACAATATATTCCTTTCTATTTAAAAATACTCATAATTGTTCCTGTCTGAATGAGCTACAGGGACAAAAAAATGGAGAAGTGGCTGAGGAAAGAAGGTCCAGCGACCAGCCCAAAGTGGGATACAGGTCAAGGGGAGGCCACAAGGCCTGACACTATTACTGAGGCTATGGAGTGCCCACAAAAAGAGACCTATCATGACTGCCCTCTGAAAGACCCAACAAGCTACTGAAAGACTCAGATGCAGATATTTACACCCAACCAATGGGCAGAAGCTGCTGACCCCTGTGGTTGAATTTGAGAAAATCTGGAAGAAGCTGAGGAGGAGGGCGACCCTGTTGGAGGGCCTGCCCTCTCAATTAATCTGGACCACTGAGATCTCTCAAACACTGTACCACCAACCATGCAGCATACACCGACATGAGTCCTCCAACACATATACAGCAGAGGACTGCCAGGTCTGGGTTCAGTCAGGGAAGATGCACCTAACCTTCAAGAGACTGGAGGCCCTGGAGAGTAAGGAAATCTGCTGGGGTGGGTGTTGGGGGAGGCATCCTCATGGAGAAGGGAACTGGGAGAGGAGATATGGGATGTAGAACAGTCAGAGGATGGAGTGTGAGAGGGATAAAATCTAGAGTGTTAAAAAAAAAGATTAAAGAAAATTTAAATATATATATACTCATGCAGTGATTAGTCATTTTGCCTGATCTCTTGGTACTACAAAACAGTAAAACAGAAAAAAAAATCTCACAACTCATGTTTCATGACCCTTTCTGCTACCAAAAATTTGAAATCATGCAGCATAAAGATCTATCCTCTTAGGAAACGTACAGTATTCTTAGCTATAAGAATGCCATTTATAGGCATTTATATCTAGTACTCTGTCATCTTTACTTTAATTAGTTACTTATTTAATATTTTGTCATATATAACATCTCAATCCCAGTTTTCCCTCCCTCCTCTTTCACAGTATCTCCACCCCACCTCCATTCTCCTCAGATGCAGTTTTCTTCTACTTAACCTGAGAGAATAGCAGACCTCTCGGGGATGTAAACCAAACATGGTATAACAAGTTACAATAACTCAGCACAGATCCTCATATCAAAGATAGATAAGGTAGGAGGAAAGGAGTCCCAAGGACAGTCAAAATAGATAATAGCCTTTGATCCTACTGTTAAAGAGTACCATAAGAACAAACTGTACAGCCACAACCTATATGCAAAGGACAGAGATCAGACCCATACTGGCTCCTTGACTTTTATTTCAGTCTCTGTGAGCCTTTATTAGTCCTGGTTAGTTGATTCTGTTGGTTTTCTTGTTCTGTCCTTAAACCCCTGGATATTGTTATTTCTTCCTCCTCTTCTTCCTCGGAACTCCCCAAGCTTCTAATGTTTGGCTTTGGGTCTTTACATCTGATTCTGTAAGTTGGTAGGTGGAGCCTGTCCAAGAAAGCTTGTAGTAGGCCATGATCTACATACAGATCTACAACTATAGCAGAATACAATTAGGAATCATTTCATAGATTTAATTATAGTTGTCATGTTTGGTTTTATCCTAGATTTCTGTGCTTTCCAGCCCCTGATTCTTGGCACTCCAGGCATTGCCAGGCATGGGGTCTCTTTTCTATAGTGGGTCTCAAGTTAGGTCAGTCATTGTTTGGCCACTTCCACAAGTACTGAGCCTTCTTTACTCAAGCAAATCTTGTAGGCAATAAAAATTGTAAGTTGAATGTTTTCTAGCTGGCTGATACCTATTTACTGGGATCATTGCCTGGTTATAGAAAATGGCCAGTTCATGCTCCATCTGTTCCACTACTAGTAGTCTTGACCCAACAAAAACACCTTGATAATCTTGTCATTGTATCCTTGTCAATAGCCATTCTCTTCTATGACTTTGTCTCTTTTAGATTTATAAAGTAGGGAGAATCTTGGATTATATATATTGCTGTGTCTAGCATATTTCACTTAGCAATACCTTCTCAAGATACATCCATATTACTTTAGATGGTAGAATTCCCTCTTTTCTTTGGCATGCAGGTAGTAAAAGTCCCTTCTCCAAGATTAAATAATTAGTAGCTAGATGAACCTATAGCTTGTCACTATGCAAAATAGGGAACTTCAGATATAGAACAAACACCAAAGTTGGTATGAGATATTCAGTAATACACTTGCCTTTATGTAACAACTAATACACAATCCTGGCATTCATTCCCATACATTATCTGTTTCAACAAGTTGGATTTGAGTAGAATTACTCTTTGATCTCTATCAATTCTCTCTGTTTTGCTACTGGACAAGAATTGGATTTGGCCCAATGAGATACCCTAAACAAAGTTTGTTAGAGAATATTTTATTATTGAGATGGACTCAAGTTTTATTGCCTGTTTTTAATTAGAAAATGTACTGCTTTAAATAAAATGGAAAAGGAAACCAATCTTCTCACAGTAATGTATAAAGGAAAGAGAAATGATACATGGCTAGTTGATTGTATAGTATTCATTAAATCTCTATTATGGTAAATACTTGTCATAACTCCTTTAATACCTCAAAGGGATTGAAAGAAAACCTAGTCAGATGCCATATCCAATGGAAGAAACAACTACAAATACAGAATACAGTCAGAGCTATTGAGAAAAATGGTGATCATATCCAAGGAAAAATCTGTGTTTTCTGACTCTCAGAGTGCTGTTTCAGACATTGTATAAATTAATGCAGTTTATATTTAGAAAATGTTCAATATTACAATTAAGATATAAGCTTAAGTCAAATAGTCTTTTCTATTTTAGCTGAAATAGAATTGAACTGCCATGTCACATTCTGAGAGAAATTCAATTCCCTGACCTACTCTCCATTGACAGTTTTGATTGAATTTTGCTTTTATAATTTGGCTGCTATTTCTTTCTCCCACTGAATTATAAAATTTTTCGTTTTCTTTGTATTACTTACATTTCAAACAGTACATTAACCTAAAGAAAGGCACGCAGCTTATTCTCTCAGATACCTGATATTAGGCACTAAATAGAGATCTTTCTTTCTTTTTGTGGTTCCTTGCTGAAGTGTAATACTAAAACATGGAAACCTTAAATGTTTCATATATTCAATGAAGTGAATATGTCCAGAACATCTTGACTGGCCATCAGTGTCTACTAGCTCAAGTTTTCTGGCATGCTTCTATCTTTATATCATCTCAGAATCTTTCCTTCTTGTGTCTTGATTCTATCAAGCACAGAAATCCTGAATGTGGTTATTTTATTACACACAGTTTTCTTTTTTATATATTTTGGATTTTGTTTATATGACCTCCTCTAGAGTTTCAGCCACCAAGATAGAGCATAGAACACAAATTTCCAATTAGGATTTTCTTGTATCATATCTGTCTAACAACCTTTTTAAAAAATTTAAATGATGTTCTTTACTTGCTGATGCACTAAAACATGATATCTTAGTAGAAGAAAGAGTGATACATGGAATTCAGAACTTTAACTGAAGGAACGCCAATTCATATGACTAGGAGAATTAGAAATATTATAATCAAGACTCAATATCGAACTAAGACTGGAAGCCATCAGAGGCCTTAAACCTTGAACTATCTCTTTAGGTGCTGTCAGATGGTGTGGCTCCTGAAAATGAACATCAATTAAGTGTCACTATAAATTCACTCAAAGCATCAACACCACCACCATCACCACCAACAACATCAACAAACTCTTTGATAATTTTAATTAATAAAAGCAAAAACAAAGAGCAAAACTCTTAGAGGGCCCCCTTAGACTCCTCTAACTGAATAAATCTTACTGATCCATACAAAATTTATCAATGGAAAAATAACACCAAAGAAGAGATGTCCAAACTTGTAGTTTTGTTTTTCCATGACCATAAACTGGATACAAAACCTGGTTCAGAGTATGGTATGTTTGGGAGAGGGCAAGTACAACTGAAGATGAGGCAGATCCATTTCCTGTTCTTACACTATGGCAATCAATTATTAAATCTCTTAACAACAATGAATCCAACCTTAAGCTAATTGCATAAGCATATTACTTTGAAAGTCATATCCCAAATGCTTTGGTCTAATAATAAACGAAGACTATTTTCTATATTCAGCTTCTCAGATTAGTCTAAATTCAAGGAGAATACCAGGCTTATAAAAACAAAATGGCAACAGTGTCCCAAGTTTCTGAAGCAAAATGCTACAAAACAGGCTTGTAAGGAGAAATACTATGATAGAAGATTTGTGGTTTTACATCATCAGATAACAAATAAAAATGCAAAAAAAAATGTAAACATGGCTTTGATACATTTATATGGCTTCAATGCAAAAACCCATGGGAGCCTGGGACATTTGAATCTTATGTCTTTATAAAATTTACTCTACTAGCTGATTAAAAAGAATAAATTATTCTCAATTTGGGCAAAAGATAACTGCTATAACTCAGATATTCCCCAGGTTAGAAATAGCTGCTATTCACTTTTTTGGATAGGCATGTAAATCAATTATTTAAAAAATCTATCCTCAGTACATGAACAGAAATGGACTGGAGATAGAAATTAGAACAGCGGAGTGTAGTCCTGAAGTGAAAGAAGATAGGGTGCTAAGGCAGGAGATACCAAGTTTAACATAATGCTGGGCTCCATACGTAGAACCTATTTTTGAAGGCAAGAAAAGAAGGGGTTATGGGACAAAAGAAAATGAAATGCAAAGGAAGGGAGAGATAGAAGTAAATAGAAATAGATGGAGGGAATGAAGGAGTGAGAGAGGGAACAAACAACATTGATGACTGGATAGACAAAGAATGGATAATTAGAATCAGAAAAATAAAATACATGGAAGAACAATGAAAATTTCTTTTATATTATTGTTAATAGCATCAATATTTTAAGTTCATTTATCTTTCCATGAAAGATAAGAAAAGGATAATAAGGAACAATAGAAATAAAATATTTCCACAACAAAAAATATAATATATTAATAATCCTTAAGAGATTAGGCCAATAGATTATTAAAATCATTAAGAGATTAGCATATTTTCCTTCATGCTTAAATCGGTATGGATTGAGTTCTTTTATGCAAATTACATTATTAGCACTCAGAAACTTTTTATACCCATCCAATTTTTATTGCTAATTACATTAGTGTTACTTTGTTAAGGATTATACATAGTACATTCTGTTTGGAATTCATAATTTTCTGCTGTTGAAACTTTGTTTTATAAATGGATTAAATAATTGCCAGTTTTTAGTATAGAGCATATTTTAAGATCCTTAAAGGAAAACTTAGTGTAGTGAGGGAGAGTCAAATACTAATTTAAAGAAAATCTTATCCATCTTAAGACTTGTTGAAATGTGTTCTCTATAATTAGAGAATAGTCACAAGGGTCTTTTCTTTGGCTGTCACCATGAAATCATGTCATGTGATGCATACGAAACTGGGCATTACATAATCGAATCTGGGGTGGAAAGCTGTTGTGTCTAGAAGGTACAGGCAGCCCCCTACTAGACATCTTTTTCCACAACAAGTGACTTCCTGTACCAAAATTCCAGATATGCCAATGCTGAAACAATTTGATAATCTAATTTCCCACCAGTTTCCTTAGTTTCTGCCTGAAGTGGTTTTGAGTTACCTGTGCATCCCTCGCTTCTTGAAAATATACATGATTGCCTCCTCAGAAAATTCCTCAAATGAGCACATTTTAAGCATCCTCACCATCTCATTGCATGTTCCATATGGCAAAGGAATCTGCCTCTCTTACCCGCAAGAAAATGAAGGGTTCCCTACAGTTCTCATACAGAAGAGCAAGCTGCATGAAGAAATGAGAAACCTGGTATAGATGTGGATGTTTAATTCTTCAGCTTGGATCAGATTTTGGGAGTCTAAAGTCAAGAGGTTTCTTGTTGTGTATTTAAAACAGTACAGTTTGGAAAGAGGTTTCCAGGCAACAATCAGTTCAGTTCCAGGTGCACAATAAGGCTTAGTGTGGTCTGTGACCAAGATACCATAATGGTCAGCAGGCTATACAGTACATGTGAAAACATCCCTAAAGAAGAGTGTGGATCTAGGGAGGGAAAAGTCTGGAATTATCGTTGTAGGGAGTTAGAGTGAAGTCTTTCCCTACAAATAGCAAAAATGTCACCAGATCATTAACCTCCACTCTTAGCTTTCTGGATAGAATGAAGATATTTGATTTTTATTCCCTCCATTAAGGAGACACCCCTGTGTGATTAATGTTGGTGGTTCTCTTAGTGCTTCCTTGTGAGTATAAGGTCCTTGTGCCTTTTGTAAGAAATCACTCTTTTCTGATTAAAACTGAGATTGTAGGGAGCAAGAGAGAGGACTCAGGAGTAAAGAATGCTAAGGACCCACATGGAATTTAAAAAATCAGACAGTAGTTAACAACAGTATAAAATTCCAGGATGGGAGCCCAACGCTATTTTCTTTCCTCCCAGGCATTAGGCATCCATAGAGTATGTAAACATTCATTCACGCAAAAATTCCATATACATAGAACAAATTGTTTCAAAGTATTGATGTTTTTAATTTAAATTAATTCTCCATTGTCTTCTACAGAACACTTTCTTCCATAAAATCTTTACAAAGTAAAATCTTTAGCTATACATCTGTCCTCTGGGGTAGATTCTATGTTTTCTTATATAGTAGTTCAGATCTTTGGGTTTTATATTAAGATCTGTGGTAAAGTGTGAGTTGTTTTTGTATATAGTAACAGAGAAGAATCTATTTTCCTTCTACCATTGGTGGATATCCAGGCTTTTGTTTGAATGTTTGTTTGTTTGTTTAGTATCATTTGTTGAAAATACAATCTTTTTTCTGAGTACTTTTTAACCTCTTAGCATAAATCAAGTGGTTTCAGCTCATATTTATGTTTATATTCAGATCCTTACTCTATTCTTCTAAAGTATGTATCTGATTTTGTGCCAGTACTTTGTTGTACAATTGTGCACTATAATTTCATATAGAGAATTATAGTAATACCTCAGGAAGTATTTGTGCTGGTCAGAATGTTTTGGCTAGGGAGAGAATCTTGTGTTTCCACATGAATTTTAATTTTTTTTCTGTGTGATTTTATGATGAATAGAGTTGCAATTTTGATTAGTATTGTATTGAATCTGTACGTAGATGGTTTAGGTAGGATGACAATTTTTACAATTTTAACTTTATCCATTTATGAGCAGAGGCAGTCTTCTCCATTCCTTTCTTCCTTATCCTAGCACTACAACTTGAGGGAATGGAGACATGGCTGAGAGATTAAGATTTCATCATTTCCCAGCAGAGAACCTGAGTTTAGTGTTCAACACATATAACAGTAAAAACCACTTGTAACTCCATCTGGAGGAGATTGGATGGTCCCTTGTGTGGTTTTGTATACTGCTATTTTGCTGAAACTGCAGTTGCAGAAATTCACTGGTGGCAACATAAATGTATGTAATATATAGAAACATTTCTGCACGAGAATCCTTTGATTATTCTTTTTCTCATTTTCAGCCCATTTGTGTCTTTTTGTCTTACTGTTCTAAGAAAGACTTCAGATAATCACATAGAAAAGGTGTGGGGAGAAGGAATTTCTTTATCCTACCCATGATTTCCCTCATCTATGACCATGGGCTGGTCTTCTGCATTTCTCCCTTCATTATCTTAGAATTATCATTTGCAAGGATGAAGACATGGTTTAGAGATTAAGAGTGCATCAGTTTCTTGCAGAGATCCTTCAATATGGGAAATTGTTCTTTTGTAGTCTAACTCCACCTTTTCCATGGGATATTAATTCTAATGGTCCCAGTTAAATCTTAGACCACAGAGAGTATAAGACCCTGCGTACTTTCCTTTCTATAACAATGAAAGACAGGTATCAGTTTCCTTAGAAATATCAACACTTACAAATATTCAAGTCCCTTAGGCCATTTAGAATAGCATTTGAATGGAAAAACACAGAACTTGCTATGTAAACATCATCTTTGTTATATAAAAATTATCCTTAGATTACTTATAATAACTAGGTACCAAATATTATAAACTAGTTGCTATACTGTATTTACAAATAACAGCAAAGAGA
Source organism: Mastomys coucha (assembly GCF_008632895.1). Taxonomy (NCBI): domain Eukaryota; kingdom Metazoa; phylum Chordata; class Mammalia; order Rodentia; family Muridae; genus Mastomys; species Mastomys coucha. The sequence goes on from NW_022196905.1 coordinate 240,007,933, forward strand.
AAAGATCAGATGACCATGTTTAAAATGAATACTACTTACAATTTATTTTAAGTGACAGCATGGTCCATTTGGTTAAATGTAAGAATTTTGAAGGAATGCAAGGATGTAAAGTGAATATAGGAAGTCAATTGTAAATAATTGTATGTCATTTATCAATGGCTTATCCTGAGACATATGTTCCTGGCTGATTTAATAAATTAGAAAATTTCATAGATAACTAACAGGAGAAAAACAATTACTGCTATGACATTAGTTAATGTCATGTTTCGAAACACCAAATGTCATTAGAGAACATGTAGCTGCACTGTAACTTATTTCACTTTCCATCTTAACCAAATACTCCTTACAATGAACTTATGTCTGCATCATTAATGTGACAGCAAAACTAGCAAAGGTTTTCTTTTCTTTTTTGCAGTCATAATGACATCCATTCCTTGCTGTAGACCTCAGAAATGTCAGAATGTTGCTGTTTCATTCTGTATTGAGAACATCAGCATTTTCAGTGAAAGAAAGCAGTTTGCTACCTCTCTGACATATATTAGTGTCCAAGTCATGACTCCATAATTAGTTACCTGAGTACAAGCATGGGAGTCTCCATATTGATGGAGTTGAAATTGCTGTAGGTCACATAACATAAGCATTGATGTATGTACACTATGATTCGCTTCCTAAGAGTGACCAGATGAGCTTTCATCATGTTACCAAGGGATGTACACTTTTAAAATTGAGGTTTTGATTATTGAAGGGATTTTTCATTGGACATTTTTTGGTTTACAATTGGCAGAAGTTGCAAAGACAAAATTAAGTGAAAGAGGAAGTTGTTATATATACAAGCACAACAAAAGAAGATCCATTCTTGTATGTAGCTCTACTCTTGACAGTTTCCCAATGACACAGGCAATGATAGAAACAACTGCATATTGGGAATCTTGATGCCTGAAGTTTCCTTTGATTCCCAAGCAGTTCCCTTGCTTGGGAGAAACTAAATCACTGTGATAAAAATTTTGGAAGTGTGTGGCCAGAATTAATTTGTTAGGTCAAAACAAAGGAAAGCAAAACAAAACAACTACCCGTTTTCAAATATGTAGAAATTATGATTAAGAGTCTAGTTAAAGGACTTCTGGGCTCAAAATCCTTTTGTTTAAAATCCAAACTGTCTTGCCTTGTCTCTTAACTGTTTTTCAACTTGTCATTATCAGTCCCATCAATATCTTGTTTATTATAGCAAGACCATGGTTGCAGTATTGAGTTTGCTAACAGCACAATGACACAAACTTATGTTATACTTTCTGTGTTATTTCATGATGGTTCTTTGAGTATAAGATACCCTTTTATGAAAATGTCCACAATGTGAATTATTAAAATTCATAATTGTAACAAAACTTTAAGATAATGATTAGATTGTATCTCTAGGTTCATTAAATATGTATACTGAAGTAGGATTTATGTAAGGATCTTTCTAGAGAGACACATATCTGGCACATTCAAGACACTGAGAATATTTAAGCATTTTTCCAGGACAGAAGGTAAAAGAATATTCAGAAAGGGGGCTAGGGAAGCGAACCATCAGCCATATTGCATCTCTGTCATAGGAGAAGGTGAAGTTCTTTCATTAACTAATAGGTTGACTCTGAATAAATTTCAACAAAAATGACTTGGCCAGGATATTTAATACCAGTTTTATAGACCAGATTTTAGTGGATGAGGCTGTAACAGGAAGGATGGCTCATCGGCAGTTCCCATAGATTATCCTGCCTAACTACAGCCAGGGTGCTCAGAGTGCTTGAGTGGACACAGCACATATTGAAGTTGGAGAAAAATAGCTCTCGGGCTTCATCAGGAGTTGTATTACTGACGGAAAACTGTAAAAGAAGAACTCTCAATGACAAACATCAAAGCAACCTCCTCTCTGCATCCAAATGCCCTTTCTACTCCTTTAGGGTCTGTTCATACACGGCTCACAATGCCTTTGCATCCACAGGCAGCACCTGTGTGGTTATTTATAAACCTCCACATCTGGAAAGATAATTCATTTCTGGACTGTTTTGGTTCCACAGAGTAGTGAGCTATCACTCAGCCACAAAAAGTTCATTCAACCCCGATAATGAAATTAAATATCTAATGACATCAAGAAGACAGCAGAAACTTACCAACAATACCCCAAACTTTCCCAGGCCCTCTGAGAAAGCTGAACTGCATTGTAATCGAGACAGATGACAAACCCTGTAGAGGAGTGATGGTCAATTTAATATTCCACTCATTTTAAAGTGTCTGTAGTTCAGTCTAGTGGAATTGGGTCTCATGAGTAGAGTAACACATTGGCGGCTCTGTATAATAGGACTGACATTATTATGGCGTTCAATACTACATGGGCAGAACGCGTGACTTACTGAAGGAGATTTAATTACTTATGATATCAGAATGGCGACTTTCTAACAATACTGCTGCAAGGGTCTTTGGGAAGAAGAGCTAATGTGCTATGGCTGCCAGTTACCACAAATTTATTCATGTTGCTTATCTGTTTCTAACTTTGCACTCACTTTCAAGTTAGTAACTACCACTGTGAATTTTGCTTTGTTCTGTTTTATGTGAGCTAACAGTTATCCAGTGCTTCATGAATAGTATTTTCTTCTTGCTTTTATGGGAATGCATAAAAAACACTAAATGCAAAATTATTTCTTGCTCAAGTCATTAGTTGTAAATAAAACCATACAGGTATTGTGTCTTTATGTGACTGTAATTCTCTCTCTCTTTCTCTCTGTCTCTGTCTCTGTCTCTCTGTCTCTGTCTCTCTGTCTCTCTGTCTCTCTGTCTCTCTGTCTCTCTCTCTCTCTCTCTCTCTCTCTCTCTCTTTCTGTGTGTGTGTGTGTGTGTGTATGTATCAGGTCCTATACTAACACAAAGTTTGTTTTATTTTACAGATTTTACTTATTGAAAGTATCTTGGGAAGCTTTCTGAATCAATATGAATAGATTACCTATCATGGCTGAATAATATTTATTGGATAGCCATAAACTGCTAAATTAGTACATGGTTAAAAGTTATTAAGTTTGCTAAGAGCCAGAATTTTGTGCCTCAAAATGTGTGGCTGAATTTGGAAACAAGGTCTGAAAGATCTAATGAAACTAAAATGAAGCTATCAGTATGGAATCTAACCTAATCTTCCTGGTGACTTTATCTACAGAGAGGCCCCAGGATTTTCCTGCATAGAGGAAAGACATCATGAATTTGCAGTATCAAGGAGTTCTTTGCAAATTGGAGGGTGAGGTGGTGTCAGGACAAAGATATGTCAACCTTTGTCACATTGATTTTGGAATTGTGCCTCCTAAATCCATGAGAAAAATTAGTTTCTTTATTTTAAACCACTCCATTAGTGATATTTTGATATAGTGCACATAAGAAATGGACATACTGTGTTTTGTCTTTGTGTACAGAGGCATTAATAATTCCCATGATGTTATTTTATTAGTTTTATTTTTAAGTATGTATGTATGAATATTGGTATGTGCATGCCATGCTTGTGTGTGTGTGTGTGTGTGTGTGTGTGTGTGTGTGTGTGTGTGTATGCCATGGAAGCCAGAAGAGTGTGTCAGATCTCCTGGAGCAACATTTATGGTTTGTAGTATGCTGAATAGGGTATGTCCTGAAAACCTAAGTCCTGACCTCTGGAATAATAGTAAGTACTCTTAACCACTGAATAACCTTTTATGAACTTCTATGAGATGCTATATATTAGACTAGCTATGTTGCATCATAGCTATAAATGGAATGTGGAGTCCATCAGTGTGCAAACACCTTCACAGAAGGGGATGTTCTTCTGTGCTGGTGAGTTTTTCTGTGAAATTAGATAACTAAAGACAACTGGAAGAAAAAATTCTCTATTAAAGAATTGCTTCCATTAGATTGACCTATTGGCATGTCTGTGGAATGATATCTTAATACTTAATTGATGACAGATGTCCCAGCCAGGTTTGGGCCAATGGGCTTGGTCTACATAAAAAAGTAGCTGAGGAAACCATTGAGAACTGACAAGTAAGCAGAATTTCTTCAAGAATTTTGCTTCAGTTATTGGCTCTAGTTTTCTGTCCTGGCCTCTATTCATGATGCAATGTAACCCCGAAGAAAGACAAATATTTTCTTCCTCTAAATTCTTTTTTTTTTTTTTTTGCCAATAGTTTTTTTTTTATTCATTTTTTCATCCTGATCACAGCACTTCCTCCTCTCTTAACAGGCCCACTTTTACAAATCCCTCCTCCTGTTGCTGCTACTGCACAGGAAGGGGAGCCCCCTTGGGCACCATCCCACTATGGGACAGCTAGTTCCAGGAAGACTAGGCCCATCCTCTCCCACTGTGGTCCAACCAGGCAGTCCAGGTAGGCAAATGAAATTCAATGTTAGGGAAGAGAGAGACCAAGACAGTATCCACTCTACTTGTTAGGGGGCCCACATGAAGACAGCACTGTAAATTGGTTGCAAATGTGTAGGGGGTCTAGGGTGAATTCCTCCTTTCTCCCTGGTTGGTGGCCCAGGCTCTGTAAGTCCCCATGGTCCCAGGTTGATTGACTCTTATCTTCTTTTGCTCATCATGTTATCACAGCAAAGATTTGGGAGAGGGTAGCACCATTATTTTGTGATCTTCTTGTGTAAAATATGGTCTTAGATGACCTTAAATGTCCTTTTTTAAAAATTTTATTTACAGTTTTTTTTATTTTATTAGATATTTTCTTTATTTTCATGTCATACAATATCACCTTTCCCAGTT
>NW_022196905.1:240012704-240021581 GCF_008632895.1 Mastomys coucha
AAAAAAAAAAAACAAAACAAAAAACAAAAAAACTAAAAACCAAAAAACAATAACAAGAACAAACCCCTGTATCCTCCACCCTCCCCCTGCTCGCCACCCCACCCTCTCCTGCTTACTGGCCCTGACATTCCCCTACACTGGGGCATAGAACCTTCACAGGGCCAAGAGCCTCTCCTCCCATTGATGACCGACTTAGATACCCTCTACTATACATATGCTGCTGGAGCAATTAGTCCCACCATGTGTACTATTTGGTTGGTGGCTTAGTCTCTGGGAGCTCTGAGGGTACTAGTTAATTCATATTGTTGTTGGTCCTAAGGGGCTGCAAACCCTTCAGCTCCTTGGGTCCTTTCTCTAGCTCCTTCACTGGGGACCCTGTACTCAGTCCAATGGATGGCTGTGAGCCTCTACTTCTATATTAGTCGGGTACTGTCAGAGCCTCTCAGGAGACAGCTATATCAAGCTGGATTCTCCTTCCTTCAGTCTTTGCTCCATAGTTTGTCTCTACAACTCCTTCTGTGGGTATTTTGTTCCCCACTTTAAGAAGGAATTTCAAGAGAAACAACCTTATAAAGAGTTTTTTTTTTTTTTTTACTTTTGTCATCTTATCTTACAAAAGCAGAAAATGTAAGTTTTTGATGTAGGCTTCATCAATTTTGTTAAATGAACTTATGAATCACTTTTTAAGAAACTGCTCCACTTGTCATTGTAGAATGCTATTTACAGTATCTTCACCATTATTTGAGTTTTACTTTAACTTAGAATCTCCTGATCATTTTGAATACATCTGACATTAGAAATTTAAACACAGAATAATAAGTTTTTGCATCACTCACAGATATAGATATATATTGCATATAATATGTAAATAAATAAATAAGAGAAATATATTATAAGATGTGTTTTATTGTATTTGTACTAACATATGTGCATAAGCATCTATATATGTGCATGTCACATGTGTATAAATGCCTGCTGATACCAGAATAGATCATCAAGTGCTCTGAAACTGGAGTCACAGGGATGTCAGGAAACAAACTTGGTGTCTTATAGAAAATTAATAATCTCTTCTAACCAATGAGCCATGTCCCCAGCATAAATATAGATTTCTGTGTTTTTTTATTATTATTATTGCTTGACAGGGTTTACTCTTAAACTCATTTTTCCAATTTCTCTATTTTTGTTTCCTGATGATTCTAAATTAAATTGTTTATTTCTGATTTATGTTCATCTGATGTACATATGTGTGTGTGTTAAATTTTAATGTATTTTGAACTGATTCCTTTAAATTTTTGAGTTATATCTGAAAACATTGTTGAGATTTTTAATAAAGATATATACTGTTTTGGCCATTATATAGATGGTGGAGGTTAAATAACATCTTTGTGTCCTTGCTATACATATGTTTTAAGAAACTGATATTTTAAAGATAATATTGTTATTAGTCTTCTGAGTAAATTCTCCCAAAATGCATTTTTCTTCAGTCGATTTTCATGAATTCATCTGGTATTAAGTTAAAAATTAATTCACTTCTTTCATTGTTCTCCAATTCACATGTGTTTAATCATTCATTTAATTTCAGGCACTCTAGATTCTGTTACTCTCTGCCTCGTTCTACACTGGGGCATCAAGCCTTCACAGGACCAGGGCCTCTTCTCCTGACAAGGCCACCCTCTACTACATATCCAGCTGGAGCCATGGGTCCCTCCATGTGTACTCTTTGGTTGGTTGTTTAACTCCTAGGAGCTCTGGGGATTCTGGCTGGTTGATATTATTCTTCCTATGAGGTTGCAAACCCCTTCACTTCCTTCAGTACTTTCTCTAACTCCTCCATTGGAGGCAGCTTGTTCTGTACAATGGTTGGCTGTGAGCATCCACCTCTGTATTTGTCAGGCTCAGGCAGCGCCTCTCAGGGGCCAGCTATATCAGGCTCCAGTCAGCAAGCACTTTGTGGCTTCCACAATAGTGTCTGGATTTGGTGTCTGTATATGGCATGAATCCCCAGGAGGGGCAGTCTCTGGATGGCCTTTCCTTCAGTGTTTGCTCTACACTTTGTATCCATATTTCCTCCTGTGAGCATTTTTCCCCTTCTAAGAAGGACTGAAGCGCCCACAGTTTAGTCTTCCATCTTCTTAAGGTTCATGTGGTCTGTGAATTGTATCTTGGGTATTCCGAGATATGGCGCTAATGTGCACTTAACAGTGAGTGCAAACCACCATGTGTATTCCTTTGTGATTGGGTTACTTCACTCAGGATGATATTTTCTAGTTCCATCCTCTTGCTTAAGAATTTCATTGTTTTTAATAGCTGAGTAGCACCCCATTTTGTAAGTGTACCTCATTTTCTGTATCCATTCCTCTGTAGAAAGACATCTGGGTTATTTTTAACTTCTGGCTATCATAAATAAGGCTGCTATGAGCATACTGGAGCATGTGTACTTATTACATGTTGGTGCATCTTCTGGGTATATGCCCAGCAGTGGTTTAGCTGGATCCTCAGGTAATGCTATGTCCAATTTTCTGAGGAACTGCCAGACTGATTTCCAGAGTGATTGTACCAGCTTGTAATCTCACCAACAACGGAGGAATATTCCTCTTTCTCCTTATCCTCACCAGCATCTGCTGTCATCTGAGTTTTTGGTCTTTAGACATTCTGACTGGTGTGAGGTAGAATCTCAGGATTGTTTTGATTTGAATTTTCCTGATGACTAAGGCTGTTGAACATTTCTTTAGGTGCTTCTCAGCCATTCAATATTTCTCAGTTCAAAATTCTTTATTTAGCTCTGTACCCCATTTTAATAGGGTTATTTGATTCTCTTGAGTCTATATTCTTGAGTTCTTTGTATATATTGGATACATAATGAGGTGGTCTTTCAACGCTCATCCACACTTAAAAAAATTGATGCTTTATTTCTGATCTGACAATATGGATGTTCTTTGCTTCCTTGTTTGCTCCTTGTTGACTTAGCTGTTAAGAATGTTGAAATTGTGCCTAAGGTATGATTTCCTTTTTGAGTTATCTAACATCCCAGCACAATTTTGGATGTTTTTCATTGCCTGGATGATATTTTATTTACTTTTATAATATTTAAAATTTGTACACATGCATAGAATGTACTTTTATCCAATCCACATTCTATTTCCTTCCTCTCCTTCATTTCTTCCTCTATCATGTCTCTCACCACTACTTTTAATTCATACCATTCAATCTCTACCCAATAAAGTATTGACAACTGGTGGTGGCTGTGATAAGATTAATTAGTTTTTTTCATGGAGATGTTTCCTATAAGACTACTCATGTTCTGGTATATGGTACTACAAGCCCAAAAATGCAGTTAATTTTGAGAGAAAGAAAGAAAAGAAGAAAGAAATAAGTCTGATAGTTATAGAGATAGGTAGACAGAAAGTTAGAGAAAGGAAGGAAGGAAGAAAAAAAGAAGAAAGGAAGGAAGAAAAAAAGAAAGGTATATTTCATTTAAATTTAAAACCAGGGATCTTACATGATATAGCTCAACTGGGAATTATTACAGGAGCCATGAGGCCACAAACAACCATCATTGTGTCCTCTCTTCCACCCTTCAATGTCTATCATTCCTCAGCACCAAGAGGTTGAGTGATCCAATTAAGCAAATTGAAGAAGACTGTTTTTATGTGAAAGCCCGAGAAAGTTAATTGAAATCAATCTATGTTCACTGGAAATGCTACAGACATCACTGATAATTTAGAGCAATTAAAGAGTGTTGTCCTGGTGCAAGGAAGAAACATTAAGTTTAAAACCCTGTTAAAGGAAAATTACCAAAGCCATTTAAATATCCTCCACCTATCATGAACTTAGGGACTTCTAAACCAATTAGATTTTGCAAGGTACTTCATTAGTCAGAAGCTGTGTTCTTCAAGCCACACAGATGAGAATTCTTCACCCTCTGTTCTTTTTTTAATATAAACCAATCAGTTAAGAATGAAGCACTAACACTACTTCTGAGGTCATCCTTCATGAAAACAGCAGCTATGGCTTCATCATCATTTAGGAAATAAGAATCTTTAAACCAGAGCTCTGGTTTTTAGTTTACATTAGTCACATATTCATATATCCTAGAAGATAATTAGACAGTACATTAGTGAGGATGAATGAAGAAAAGGAGACCCTTGAGTGAACTGGAAATTTCTGGTTTCGTTGGAGACTCGGTTGCATCATTTGATGTTTTTCTGGAAGCTGTTTTATAAGAGGACACATGAGAGGATGTTTTGCTGAGGCAGACATTTGAGAGGGCACACGATGTTTAGAAACAATATAAATAGAACCCAAAGACAGAGAGCAACACATCTGCTTTGGTTTGCATTGGGACACATTGCTGGTCTCCACTGATCTTCACTTGTTGTTTGTAGAGAGAATTGTGCCAAATAATGTCTTGTATTCTAAATGCTTCTTGTCACATCCATGAACTTGTGTCATTTTGGCAGAGCCTCATAGTCCCTTCTGGATCTAGACACTGCTCCTTTTTTTAAAATATTTTTTATTAGATATTTTCTTTATTTACATGTCATATGATATCTCCTTTCCCAGTTTCCCCTAAAAAAAAAAGAAAACAAAACAAAACAAAATAAAAAGAAAACAAACCTCTGTTCCCTCCTCCCTACCCCTGTTCACCTACCCATCCTCTCTTTCTTACTGGCCCTGTCATTCCCCTACACTGGGGCATACAACCTTCACAGGGCCAAGGGCCTCTCCTCCCATTGAAAACTGACTTGGTCATCCTCTACTATACATATGCTGCTGGAGCAATTAGTCCCACCATGTGTACTCTTTGGTAGGTGGTTTAGTCCCCAGGAGCTCTGAGGGTACTAGTTAATTCATATTGTTGTTCGCTGAGGGTACTAGTTAATTCATATTGTTGTTCATCCTAAGGGGCTGCAAACCCTTCAGCTCCTTTCTCTAGCTCCTTCACTGGGGACCCTGTATTCAGTCCAATGGATGGCTGTGAGCATCTGCTTCTGTATTAGTCGGGTACTGTCAGAGCCTCTCAGGAGACAGCTATATCAAGCTCCTGTCAGCCAGCACTTGCTGGCATTCACCCTGCTTCTTATTCATGTTTGGAGTTTGCCAGTTACACTTCACTGCTACTACTCTGATTCCTGTCTAAAGTTTTAGACTTGACTGCTAATATCCTGACAACAAAGATTGTAATAATCCCAAAGAACTACCTCTAAACGTGTTCACACCTCCTTATACTATTAACCATCTTTCTCCCCTACCTTTGGTTAGTTGGCTAGAAGGGAGGATGAAACATTTAAGAACCCTTATTAAAGTAGGTCTTAAAAATATAAGCCTGCACTTGTGAGTGCTCCACAATACCAAAAGCATGTTTAGAATACTGCCCATAAGAAATAATGATATTCAACATGTGGCTCATCTTGACATTACTATTTGTTCTCTGGGCCATGTTTTCTAGGCCCCTTTACATGGAGGCTTTGTCTCTCTGTCCTGCACTCTTCTCTGGCATTGTATCTCTGTCTTTTCTCTCCTAAACTGTGTTCTAAGGCATGGTAGATCTCCCTCTTCCTGCTTACTCCAGGTCTACAGCCCAGGATCTTTAAATCCTGCCACTCTCTCCTTCCCAGTTTTAGGCTGTTGGCATTTTTATTTACTAGCCAGAATTAATTGGAGACAGTTTCCCAGAAGCTTCTTGCAGAACTTCTCATGTAAACAGTTTCGGGGGACACGATTAACATTAAAATACAAAGGGCTACAAGGTCTCCTCACTTTTCAAAGGATATAAATAACTGTTGTAGAGGAGCAGTAGGGTCTGTCATGAGCTGATCACAATACACTGAGATGTTATTAATATAATAACCCTACTTTCTATGTTACCCATATCCACCTGGACATATAAAATGTGCCTTTCATGTCTTTCAGCCTTGTTATTTATTTATTTATTCATTTATTTATTTATAGCTTTGTTTTGTCTTGAAGAAAAATACTGTCGAGAATACAGCTTCAATGTCTGTCAAAGTCACCCTCTACTTCGCTGATTACCTTTTCAGATATCTCCAATGTATTTTCCCACTGTGAAGCCTAGCTTTGATTCCAATTATGATGACTTTGCACCATTCTCCTCATATCCCTGTTTTTATTAAGTATTCCTCTTAATGAGAATTTCCCTTGTAGATCCTATAACTGGTAACTTTTATTTTACTTTGAGCATTTTCATGTGATTCTTTTTCAGGTGTTTCCTTCAGTTATTCATATGTCTTTTAACAAAAACAAAGTTCTAATAGCTTGAGACATGTCTCTGTGAGTAAAGGATGGTAGATCCCTGAAGTTTACTAGCTAGGCCACTAGACAAATAAACTCTACGCTGGTGAAATACCTTGTCTCTAAAATGAGGTAGAAGGTGATTGAGGAAGGCATCTGATGTCAGACTCTGACCTCTATCTATACACTTGTATATTGATCTATACACTTGTATATTCTCACATGCACTCACGTGCAGACACACACACATATATCCTCATACATATGCGCGTGTGCACACACACACACACACACACAAAGAGAGAGAGAGAGAGAGAGAGAGAGAGAGAGAGAGAGAGAAGAGAAAGAGTTATGGGAGAGAAGAGAATGACATAGTTCTAGACTTCTAAATATTTTCTTGGGTCCTGCATAATTCAAAATAAAGGTTGAATGAATGAATGAGCATTGAGATGTGTGGTACAAAGATATAAAAAATAAAAATAAATAAGAATAAAACAAACAAAAAAAGAAACCTCATGGGGCAAAATTCTTCACGGTTCTGTTTACGAGCAAAGGAGGCTGAAACAGAAAGCTTGAGTAAATACTGTCTCTAGACCACCAGATTAAAAGGCTATTTGACTGAGGTTTTTATGGAGGAAAACACCTGAGGTTGCTGGATGGAATAACTCTGATGATGATTATGTCTTGATGAAATCTAGAGAAATGACCTTTCTCAGACAAACATGTTTGGATTCCAGCATCTGCCTACTTTTGGTAAGCTGGCCTTTCTGAGAAGAGTTAGTTCAAGCATGTGTTTGGTGAAAACAATGAACATTTCAGTATGTTTTTAGAAAAATTAATTTATTTTGATTATATGATATGCTAGCAATTAGAATTTGTTCCATATTATATTTGCACTATTAATTTCACTTGGATTTCATGAGTGCCAATGCTATCAGAAAAATAAAGAATGCTAGGTTTATTCCCCAGATAGTAGAAGTAAGTACCAGAGAAGGTAAGAGACCTACTTGAATACCTCTGGATAATGAAAATTAGGTTTCAGTTCAAGACAAAGTTGGAGCAAATAAATTGAAAACAAAAAGGCAGTTTGAGACTAAGTAAAACATGTAGAATAGAAAAGAAATATCTTCTTGGCTAAACAGTTAAGATAAATACTTCCTAGAAGTGAAAATGTCCTACAGAATGAGCTCCTGGAGGCCATTAATAGTGAGCAAGGGGAACATTTTGTCAAGATTATTAAAGCAGTTTCAGTTGCTTGAAATAAGAGAAAAATGTCCTATTCCAGTAAATCTCTTGGGTCAACAACCCAATTGACCATCTAAGGTAAGAGTATAGCTCATCAAAAGTTTCAGGGGGAGACATTGCTAAAGGCAAGTTTATTAGGCATATTTCAGTCAATCTCCAGCTATACTTTATTCTATTTGATGGTATCATTAACAGTCAGTAAGGAGAAGCATGAAGGAGAGGGTAAGGTAATTGGACCACATCATGTTTCAGTGATCCCAGTAAGAAATCATGAAGTGTTAACTACTTTACATTTTAGAATATTTCTCCGAAAGCATTTGTTTTATAATTCATGTCAAATATATTGTATGTAAGTGGAGACAGGCAAGCAGAGGCAATTTGCAAATGTAGAAGAGGAGGAGGGTACATGTGGTTCTAATACTCTAAACTTGAGGGATAAAAGAAAACACAATAGACAAGCAAAATTACTCTCAATGAACACTGAATATGTGGACTTAGGCAGCAACACCCAAATGAAGTACTACCTGTCAAAATTGGGAAAGGTTCAGAGATCTCATGAGTTCTCAGATAACAGAGTTGTCAGTAGTTATTTGTTAGATGCAAGTGTATGAGTGGGATGGTGAAGAAGAATTTAAAAAGACACATCTAAATTAGGGTTCGCTAAGTGAACAGGTCTGGTAAGATTATTTTACACATATACAAAGATAATTGATTAGAATGGCCTACAAGCTGTGGGCTGGGTAGTCCACCAATGGATATCCTTCAATAGAAATACCCCAAATCCAGTAGCTGTTCAGATCACCAGACTAATGACTCAGTATTCTCTGTCTGCTTCTGATATCCTGCATGGTCTCTAAAGAACTGCTCGTCTCCAGTCTACATCGGAATACTGAAGAAATGATTTCTAATACCAGTGAAGAAATGCCTCAGCAGTAAGACAGAGAAACTTCCACAAGAGAATGAAGGCGAGCAAGCATACAAAAAGAAAAAGTCACCCTCTTCCATATGCTTTTATGTAGACTGTTACCAGAAAAAAGTGGCCCAGATTTAGGGTGGGCCTTCCCAATTCAGTGGAGAAAGTGGCTCACAGATATATCCAGTTGCTTGGGTTTGGGCATTGAAATTATTTCATTAAAAGAAGGATTTTACCCCTTTTAAAGATTTCCCTCTCAGTGTTCACATCCTTACTGTGTGCATCTGTGTGCTGAGGATGGGGAACACTGTGATCATGAACAGAGGTAACTTTTATATAGACTAAACAGGGATAGAACCTTCAGAAACCTGAAATGTGTATATCTAACTTGATATATCTAACTCTTTTTTTTTATTTTAGATATTTTCTTTATTTACATGCGAATTTCTCCATTCCCAGTTTCCCCT
>NW_022196905.1:240022551-240024315 GCF_008632895.1 Mastomys coucha
AAAACAATAAATTTATGAAATTATTAGGGAAATGGATGGATCTGGAGAATATCATCCTGAGTGAGATATATCTAACTCTTGAGACTGTTTTCATACAGCACATCAAATCCCACGCATGATATTGTGACATAGTTTCCAAACTCTCGCCAGTAATTTTTCCTGGGGAATTCCTTCTCCATGGCTCTTTTTTTTTAAAAAAAAAAAAATTGTATTTCTCTATAGCTGTAGGATATCAGAAAGAGAGAGTAGAGGAAAGTGTTTTATTTCTGGAATCTTCCAGGGCCAAGTCACTAGAATGAAAGACCAAGATGACTATGGAGTTGTAAGGAGATATAAAACAGCAAATAATTTTTACATGCATCATGGTGTATTTGTAATACTTATTGATGGGAATGAAAGTGAGCAAAGATAAATGGACAATATATTGTCAGAAGTTTGAAAAATTACAGTTACTCTGGGCACATGGGTAGTGGAAAAAGGTAAAGGAATTCCAAGTTACTGACAGTATTTTTGAAGGACTAATGTAGAGATGGATATTTGGGTTCTATCTAATTTATACTTCCTATGTAGCTATGTTGGAAAAGAGGATGTGGTTCAAGGCGTGACGAGACTACATAGATGGATATCATAGGAATATTATAATTTTTTATGAAATTATAACATTATTTTCTTTTTTGGAAAATAAAGATGATTTATTCTTGGTGGTACTATAATAATTGACAAACCAACATTGTAATATATAAAAAGAGCACATTTGGCCATTAATTCTTATATATTTTTCATTTAACGTTTGGTGCTCCTACAAGGATGGCTTTAGAATTTTCTGATAGCAAATGAACATTGAAAAAGAGTATGATTTAACATGCTCTAAAGTTGTGTTATATCAAAAAATTTATACATGGCAATGGAAATCTTTTTTAACATTTAAAAACATATTTTAATTAAATAGAATTGAATCACATTCTTGTTCCCCTTTTATACCACCGCTCCTCCCATACACCCCCTTCAATACCTACAATACCTTTTTTGTCGTATTCCTTAAAATTTATAGCAATAAAAGTATAATAAAAGTTGTTTGATATAAAACAACAGTCAATTTAACAGTCTTATGTAGATGCTCATCTACAGCAATAGTGAAAATACATTTTTTTCTCAATATAATTTTTAAATAACTCTAAACATATTAGCTGTATACTTAAAAATAATACATCACTACTAGTATTTTCTTAAATGAACATGAATATATAAAGTCTTTTTGTTTGTTTTGCATTTAGTAGTATTTAAAATCTTGGCTTTTACTGTGGTACAAGCCCAAAATAAGAAAAATTTTTAGACATTGGGTTTCATTGTAATAAGGCTGTATTTCAATGAACCTCACATCACCAAAGGATTTTACCTCCATTGTAGCTAAGCTGAGAGTTGATAGTTCTGCTGCACAAGAAATGAATTGTAGGCTCGATTTTTGGATACAGACTTCCTGCTATGGTCAGAGCTATTTGACTTGAGTGAGTGACTTTATTCTCAGGCCACAGAGAACAGGTTATATTCATTTAATAAATGGTGTATGTATTAAGATGGTCTATCCATAAAGTCATTCACCAACTGTTTCAATGAACAATGGTTCTGCTTGGAGGGTGGCACAGACATTAGGTGATGGTAAGAATTTGGTTCATTATATGTGATAATTTGGAAAAGTATTCATCTCGAGAAAGAGTAACTTATAAAGTCCTCTTCTTCAAACTTGATACAAGAGTTACAAATGTC
>NW_022196905.1:240028909-240053787 GCF_008632895.1 Mastomys coucha
AATTTGCATGTAAATAAAGAAAATATCTAAAATAAAAAATAAATAAAAAAAAAAAACAAATTAATCAGGACTACACTAGAATGTCCATGTTCATAATATTTTCTTCCAAACATATTTAATTGCATCAAGCTATGTTTCTGAGTTTACTGTTTGGATTTCATTATGCAACCTCTCCTTTTATTTTCTCATGAGGAAATGATACAACATTCTGACAAACCAACTGGAGTTCTAAAGGGTTAATTATAGTTTGCAGTTCAAGTTCAACATATCAGTCATGTCAAAGCAAAAGAAGCTTGATATAGCCAGTCACATCTCATTCATAAACAGGAAACAGAAAGCAATGAGTGCATGCTATTGCTTATCTCCTTTGCTTGACTAGAAAATCCACCCAGGTCAATGAATGATATAATTCATACTGCTCAGAGTCAATGAAGGTAACCAAAATAACCCTCTATAGCTATGACCAAGAGACCACGTACCCTGTGATTCTATATTCTGTATAATTAATACCAGAATTGAATCCTCATCTTTTTTTGTTGATTCTTTCCCCAAAGTTGGTTCCCCAAACCTGATTTAGATTTAAATTTAAAAGTATGTTTAAACATTTGTAGAAAATGAAACAACATAATTCCCTAGGTTGAAATTTGTAACAGTTACTCAATGTCATATGTACTCTTCATTTTTATTTATATTTTATTGTCGGTTGTAAAACTTTAAGTGTGAGGAAGGATAGGAAAGATGGCTAGATGGCCATAAAAATGATTGGAAATTTGCAACTGATGCACATAAGGAGTTTGGGGGCATCTCCAGGATTGGACAGAGACGTGGGATAAAAGAGGTACCCAGGAATCTTTAGTCGTGATCTCAGATATGAATCATTACATGAGAAATACAGAATTCGAAGATGCCACTTTCTGTAGCCAGACAAGAAACCCAGTGGAGCAATAAAGACACCAACATACCCATATAACTTTCAAACCCAAATTTATCCTGTCTACAAGAATTTCAAGCATGGCAGAGGGAGGAGAGATTGAGAAAATGACCAAACAATAATTGGCCCAACTTGAGACCCATCCCATTGGAAAGTACCAATCCCTAACACTATAATGATACTCTGTATGCTTGGAGATAGGAGCTTGTTGTCCTCTGAGAGTCTTTACCTAGCATCTGACTAAGATAAATAAAGACATTCACAGCCAAGTAGTGGATGGAGCTTGAAGACTCTTATGAAGAATAAGAAGAAGGGTTGTGTCCCCCAAAGGGGATAAGAACTCCATAGGAAAAAAAACAGACTCACCTAACCTCTATCCTTGGGGTTCTCAAGGTCTGAACCATCAATGAAAGAATATACACAGGCTGGACATAGGCCTCTTCTCTCATATGTTGCAGATGTGAAGCTTGGTCTTCATGTGGGTCCTGGATAACTAGTAAGCTGTTGCCTGTATGCCGGATATATTCTACTAGCTGGGCTGCTTTGTTTTGACTCAGTGGGAGAGGAAGCGCTCATCCTCAGAGAAACAAGTGGCAGGATGAGGGGATATCCAGGGTCCTCCACCAGCTCAGAGGAGAAGGAGTGGGGGCATGGTGAAAAGATTATGAGTAAAAGTGACCTGGAAGAGGACAGTAAGCCAGATGAAAAGTGAATATGAAAAAAATTAATTTATTTTAATTTAAAAAAAAAGAAAGAAGAAAAACATCACAGTTTTATGAATCAGTCTGGCCAAAGACACAAGTGGCCTGTAGGAACACTGTCTCTGCCTATGTGCAAAACAAGACACATTGACTTGTACAATTTTAAGCTAGAGAGTCAAAACTACCCCCAGGGTTGAGACTTTATCTCCATTCTCCTCCAAGATGCTGAATCTGTCAGAGCACCAGGGCTGGTAAGAGAAAGGCTAGTCTTTTGGGATTTCCTTTCAGAAAACATGGGTGTTGGACACATGAATCAACCATATCCTTTGCTCGGTAGATATTAGCCATAAATTATAGTATAACCTCTCTGCACTTCGCAGACCCAAAGAAACTAAGCAAGAC
The DNA here is from genome assembly GCF_008632895.1 of Mastomys coucha. Classification (NCBI taxonomy): domain Eukaryota; kingdom Metazoa; phylum Chordata; class Mammalia; order Rodentia; family Muridae; genus Mastomys; species Mastomys coucha. Next base: position 240,030,944 of record NW_022196905.1, read on the forward strand.
AGAAGGCCAAAGCAAGAAGGCTTGAATCAGACTTAGAAGGGGCAATAGAATAGCTAGAGGTGGCAGATGGAAGGAGGGAACTGGGAGGGAGAGGAGATGGGAAGAGGCATGAGGCACCAGATCAGGTGTGGGGAGAAACAGAAGGATGGGCCAGAGGGCCAGGAGAGTGAAAGGAAATCTGCAGCTGGAAGGGGTCCTGGAATGGATAGCATCTTGAATACCTTCCACAGACTATGATAGGGAAGGGGGATTCCCAGGAATCAATGGGGGTAAAATTACCTGAGAATCACAGCAGTTATGATATGGAATCTGAAGTGGAGACCTCCTATAGAGAGGCAGGAACCCCAGTGGAGCAATAGAGACACCAGCCCACCCACAAAACTTACCACCCAAAATTTATCCTGCCTATAAGAGTTGCAGAGAGAGGAATGGAGCAGATGGTAAGGGAATGGCCAACCAATAACCCAACTTGAGATCCATTCCATCTGCAAGCACCAATTCTGACACTATTAGCACTCTATTATGCTTCCAGACAGGGGCCTAGCAAAACTATCCTCTGACAGGCTCCACTCAGCAGCTGACTGAAACAGATGCAGAGAACCACAGCCAAACAGTGGATGGTGTGCCTGGACTCTTATTGGAAGAAATGGGGGAAGGATTGAAGGCCCCAAGGGGATGGGAACTCCACCAGAAGACCAACAGAGTCAACTAACTTAGATCCTTGGGAACTCTCAGAAAGTGAGCCAACAAAGAAACAGCATACAGGAGCTGAACTTAGGCCCCTTGCGTATATGTAGCAGCGATGCAGCTCAGTTTTCATGTGGGTTCCTCAACAACTGGAGTAGGGGCAATCCCTAAAGCTCTTGCCTGTCTGTGGAATATACTTCTCCAACTGGCCGGTCTTGAGTGAGCATGTGCCTAGGTCTTCAGAGACTTGATGTGCCAGGATGGGGCGTGGATATAGAGTGTACTGCCCTCTCAGAGGCGAAGGGAAAAGTGATCGGGGAAGGGACTGTATAAGGTGGGACCTAGAAGGAGGCAGCAATCTGAATGTAAAGCAAATTTTAAAAATCCCCTTTGGTATTTTTGTTGTTTTTGTTGTTGGTGGTGGTGGTTGTGATGGCTGTGGTGGTGGTATGATTTTATATTGTGATGGTATTTCTTGTTTCTTATTGCCATGAATTTAGTCGATAACCACAGTGGACTCTAGGTTTGCTACTTACCGAGAAGTCACTACATTGAATGTTTTGTGCATTGGGCTTATGCTCTTTAAACCTATCTATAAATTGGTTTCTCTTCATGTATTCTTTTTTTTTTCTTCAGCTGTATTCTTGTCATGGATAATGTCCCTTCTCACTGACTTATTTATGAGTACCTCCAATTCTCTGTGTCCAATGCAACCTGATCTAAGGCAATCTGTTTTCCCACCAAGAACTGCATGGTCAGCTTCTCAACTTCACACATGTATGACACTCATTGTACTACTCTACATACTACATAACTACTATGGGCTATTATATTTATTAATTTTGTAATTATATTTATGTACAGAAATCTTAGTGTACATTTAACCTAGTTTAGTGGCATGTTCTTTAGCCTTGGACTATTATTTTTAAAATATTTTAGAAACATTGAAAATGAACTGCTTTAAAGGCTGGGTAGATGGTAGTTGGTAAATTATTGTTGAGCAAGTATTAGGGTCCAACTTTCACTGCCAGAACCACATAAAAACTGAGTAAAGTAGCAATACTGTACTGTACTGTAATAGGAATACCAGGGAGACACGGAGTCAGTGATTTCCAAAGCCCATACGGGCCATTTTGTAACAATCAAGATGGAAAGTGACTGAGAAAGGCACTTACCAAAAGACCACTATCCTCTAGCATGCACGCACACATGTAAAATATCACTTATTGATGCATCTCTTAAATCGACTTGCTTGAAGTACTTAGCATACAATGTGAATCATTCCAATGCTCTCTTCTTCTTTCTAATAATTTTTTGGTATTTGATTTCCGGGTGTTGACATAGAGTTTCAACCTATACACTCAATAAAGAATGAGGCCAAATTTCTTTCTCCACAAAACACACACTCAATTAGCATTTGGGACACACTTGATGTTCAAAAAAGTATGGATTACATGAATGAATGATTTAAAAGTAGTACATTATTATAAAACAATTCTTCTTACAAGGGCACGCACAGGGTTGTGGTCCATTCTAGGACCTGATGCTCTCCCTCAGAAACTTCATTTTAAAACCCCTAGTATTTTTCAGTACCTGATACCCTTGTCTTTCTCAAAAAATCTGAACTGTTCATTACCTTCTGTATTCTGATCTGGTATCCTACAGGCTTTGTATGAAATCAATAAAGTTTTCCAACAAATACTAGTCATCACAAGCTGAAAGAGAAATCCATTTTATTGCTGAGAATATAAGCTTCACAATAAGGTAAAAAGCCTGATTCTGTAACTGATGTGTTCATTTAACCTCTGCTATGAACAAAAAATTATGATTCATTGATTCTAATTTTCTAATAAAAACCTTGTCACCTTTTTAATAAGCAACTTACTATGATATGCCAGGGTCTTGGGTCCCATAAATAAGTGTTATGGTTAAAAGATGTTGAAGGGAGAATTTCAATAGAAAAATCAATGGAGAAACCTAAAAACTGAAATGAATTATAGTCAAAAGCAATCTGTTCTTGTGGCACTGCAAGAACATAGATAAAGGAAATTCTTAACCCACTACCCAATCCTGAATAAAGCAGTAAAATAGAGAAGAAAAAAAATTAACAAAACATATATAAGTAAATAACAACATTAATATCATTGATAATGAAAAGATCTCACTCTACCCGAGGAGCATGGGTGGAAATTTAGATTACTCCAGGGGTCTGGATATAGTTAGCATCTGATGCAACTCAGGCAGAATGTCTGATTCCTTAACATAAATTATCATATTTAATACTTAGAGCCATCCTTGGAGGGCTGTGTTTTAACGTTCATGTTTAAAATGAGAACGAACTCAGAGATGTCGAATCTCGGGCATGAAATCCCAGTTTACATATAATCCAGTTAGATTGTTTGGGCTTTTTATTTTTTCTGGTAATATTCACTGTCTCTCCCAAGTGCAGAAAAATATTTCTTAAAAATCATTTTGCCAATTGGTGAAGATTTAATTACTTTTGAGTAGAATTGCAGGTCATTTTTCTTTTTCATTTTTTAATAGTTCATCCCCAGAGCAACGCTCAGTTATTACTAGGCTACTTTTAATAAGCACTGGCATTTAAATTCTTGCATATGACAGTGAGGGCAGTGCCACTGCAAGCCAGAGCTTATTTTCTGTGAGCAACATTTAATCAAAAGTGACCCATGATTTCAAGCTCCACTGCCTAGCACCAAGCACCTCACAAAATGCAGCTTCATTTCAATCTCCTCACTTAAGTTTAGAATATGAATGGGAATACCAGGAAAAACATTTATTCTTCTAAAATTCATAGAACATCTTTATTTCTCTGTCTTTTTTTTTTTATTTATACAAATGTGTGGGAAAATGTCAATCTTGCCCCTTTTGGATGATGTCCATTTTAGTATGTTTGTGTACATCATTGCCTATATATTGGGATGTGTGTTTTCAGGAATAAAAGAGACAATGTTTCCTTAAAACTCAACCCCTTCTCCAACTTATAATTGAGTCCTCAAATATCCTAAAGGAATTTCCCCAATTTTTCAGTAAGAGAAGACCAGAGCAACTCTCAAGACAAGGGATGCTAGTCATTAAACCCATTGTGTCAATAGTGAGTGAAAAAGTCTAGACTCTGCCTTACACCTTATTGCAATAGCATCATGAATTATGCTTTGTCAAGGAACATACTCTTTAATTATATCTACTGTTATGATGATGTAATCCCCATAATGTCTTCAGATTAGATAACTGCCTAGACACTTTGTTTCTTCTTTCTCTGCTTGAGTTCAGCTCTTTCTCAGCTTCTCACCTTCTCCCCTTCCAAATAACTAGTAAGTTTTGTTAGCAATTTATTTCAGAATTCTGTTTCTAGAAGTCTTAAGAGTTATTTGGATTCCATCATATATGAATGTAGAATGTCACAAGAAAAAAAATAGTTGGCTGTATGTCAAGATTGAAGATTTTTTTTAAAAGATCTTAGAAGAAAAGGGACAAGGCAAATATGAACAAACCACAAACAGCAAAAGTTTAAGAAACTTTCTAGATGTATTGTTTTTGATAGTACCCTCAATTGTATATGGTAACTTGATTCTTTATGAATATATGTTGGACTTTTCTACCAGGAAAAAGAAGCCAGTTTCAAATGTTCTGTTTATGACATGGGCAGAGATGATGGTCTAATGCCTCCCTTAATCATTCTTCATATTGACTACTGAGGAATACATAGGTTTTACATATTTATGACACATACACATCATTATCCTAATGAATATTAAATATAAACCACTTAATTCAGAAATAAACAATGCCAAAGGATGGAGTGTATCAAAACTTAGCACTAGCCATTCTCATCTAAATTAATTAATTTTAAAACATGGTCTCATTCTATCATTGAGAATGGCCTGGAATTTGTGAAGTACACTAGTGTAGCTTGTCACTGTGCCCGTCCTCAAAGCTCAGCCTCCTGAGTGCTGAGGTGAGAGGCACATACCACTCTGCTCAGTAACAACTAAATAAACTATGAATACAGTGCCTGTTACTATATTTTGGGTACCTATTTATGCCACCATTAATTTCCACAATTGTAGTTATATTAAAAGATCTTAGGCAAATCCAAGCTCATTATGAAAAAGGAACATATAAAGCGATCATTAAGTTAATTTTCTGTTGGCCACCTGCTGTTGAGCACACACCCTGCCCTAAAAAGTAGTTTGATTTTCCAGCTACACTCCATTAGAGGAAACTAAACTTTCATTTGCAACTGGGGTTCAATTTAACATTACAACTTGGTTAGAGATGGAAACACATGTCTACTTCTCCTTATCTCTAGAACAAAAAGGGAGAAGAGGAGGAAGAAGAGTATGAGCAGAACAAGGAGAAAGGGGTCAGGAGAAGCAGAAGCAGCAGAAGCAGAAGCGGAAGTGGAAGTGGAAGCAGAAGAAGAAGGAGAAGGAGAAGGAGGAGAAGGAGGATGAGGATGAGGAGGAGAGGAAGAAGAAGAAGAAGAAAAGGAAGAAGAAGAAGGAGGAGGAGGAGGAGGAGGAGGAGGAGGAGATATATGCCTAAGAGTGGAATAGCTGGAATTTGAGGTGAACCAATTCCTGTCTTCCAGAAGACTGTCATTCTGATTTCCATGGAAGTTTTGAAGTTTGCATTTCCACCAGAAATAGACGAGTGTTCCTTTTACTTCACACCATCACCATCAATAGCTGTCACTTTTTTATTTATTTATCTCAGCCATTCTGAGGGGTGTAGGATGAAATCTCAAAGTTTCCTTTCCATTTCCCTGATGACTAAGGATGTTGAACGTTTTACAAAGTATTCCCCAGCAATTGGAATTTATTCATTTATCAATTCTAACAGTTTTCTTAATACAATCTATTCTGACAAATTTTATTATTTTAGTACATTTTGTTTAAAATATAATTCATCATTTTCTAATTTATCCTACTTTACCCATCCTTTTCCATAGTTCCTCTCTCCAATGTTTGCCATGTTCTCTTTCATATTGTTAGTATCGTCTTTCCCCTTTATCCTCCTCTTTCTTTTCCTGTCTTCTCCTCCTGTCTCCTTCTTCCTCCCCCTTCTCTTTTTCTTCTCTTTCTTTTCTTCCTCCTACTTTTACTTCTCCTCTTCCTTATCCTCTTCTTCTCTTTGAATGTACATAAAACCAGCTTAGTACATTTTAGTTGGTGTAACCTATTTTTACCTTTACTCTAAAGGAAAACCATCACAGAAATCCATAATTTGACACAATGCAGAAATGAATAGATAATGGTGATACTAGCCCAATTTGGACATTTGTAATAGAGATCTGCACTATTGTCAAGTAATACTGTAGAAGAGAATACAGAAAATTTGTAATAGCGAGAACACTAAGAACTCTGCACTAGATTGTCTCTCTCATAAGAACGGCTGATATACACTGAGTTTCTGAAGCAACTCTCTTAGCTTTCAGTAAGAAATAAGTGGACTATATTTCTAAGCTTCAGTGGCTTCTTGCAATTACAAACATCCACGACAAGCAAAGTACCAAGTGCTAAGAATGCCAACTTCCATACAAAATCATTGTCAGTATGTATTCTTTACCCACACTTTCATTTATTGAGTATAAATTATTTTCTTGTGTTATATATCCTGATGATAGTCTCCTCTTACTCTACTCTTCCCAGTCCCTTACCACCTCCCCTTATATCTGGATTCAGTCTCTTTATGTCTCTCATTACAAAAAAATATATGTTAAAAGGGATAACATCCAAATTTGACTAAACAAAATATAATGATAGGAATTAAAATATAGCATATCAAACTTGTACATGGCAACCCAACAGGAGGAAAAGAGTCCAAAGAGCAGGCACAAGAGTCAGAGAACATTTTGTTAACAATATTAGTATTAATAAAAATACTAAGCTAATGGCTGTAAAATATACATAGTAGGTATTGTGTAGACCCCTATAGGCCCTGCGCTTGCTGCTCTGTGAGTTCATATGTTTCTTGCTTAGTTGATTTAAAGAGACTTGTTCTTCAAGTGTCTTCCATTCCCTCTAGCTCTTAAAATTATTTGGCTTCCTCTTCCATGAGGTTCTCTGCACTCTAAGGCTCAGGATTTGATGTAGACTTCATATTGATCTCTCTCTCTCTCTCTCTCTCTCTCTCTCTCTCTCTCTCTCTCTTTCTCTCTCTCTCTCTCTGTGTGTGTGTGTGTGTTTGTGTGTGTGTGTGTCTGTCTGTCTCTGTCTCTCTTGCCCTCTGTCTCTCTGTCTCTGTCTCTGTCTCTGTCTCTGTGTCTCTGTCTCTCTCTCTCTCTCTCTCTCTCTCTCTCTCTCTCTGTCCCTCTCTCTCTCCCTGTGTCCCTCTCTCCCTTTCCCCCCCTTCAAAATGTATGACTGTGGGTTATTGCATCTGTTCTCATCTATTGCCACAGGAATTCTTTTTAATGATCCTGGATAAGGTACTGATCTCTCAGTAATCAGAATATTATTCAGGGTCATTTTATGGCTTTTTATCAGTAGTATTTGGTTTAACTTACAGTTACCATAATAAGAATAGCTATCCTACTATAAAAATCTACTGACTGAACACGATCTCTATCAAAATTCCAATACAATACTTTACATATCTTGAAAGAACATTTTTTATTTGATATTTTATTTATTTATATTTCAAATATTATTCCTTTTCATGGTTTTCCATCCATAAACCCCCTATGCCATTCCCCTCTCCCTGTGCTTTTATGAGGGTGCTCTCCAACCCACCAACCCACTCCCACTCCCACTCCCACCTCACCAAACTTCATATGGAAAAAGAAAAGTTATCTAAAAGAAACCTGAATGATAAAAAATTGATGAATGTCCCTAACATTCCCAATTTCAAGTATTATTACGGAGCTATTATAATAAAAAACACATGCCATTGTCACTTATACATATACAAGGATAAATGTAATTGTTATTGAAGACCCAGACATAAATCTCGACACATATGTATTCATAATAACTATTCCTTCTTTTTCTGTATTTTGTTTTTTTTCTTTAATTTTGTTTTTGAGAAGAGAAAGCAGGATTAAGGAAATGTTAGGAATACCAGTGAAATATAGGATAAATTCTGGTGAGATGAGCCCCTTATAAAATATTTTTTGTTATTGTTAGTGAGTCTCATGATATTCTCATATTGGATAACCAATAACATTTGTGAAACTGTTCTTGGATGAACTTATAATGGTAAACATGATAAATTTTTTGATAGGTTGATGCTAAGCTTATATATAATTTATCATTTTTTCTAATATCTCACAAAGCAATAATTTGTTAAGGGTGAAACAATGTCTACTATGGAGAATATTTGGCATTTGGATGAAACAATATAAAAGATTTACCACTAGGTGAAAAATAGAAGATTTGTTACTGTTTGATTTCATATTTTAATTTTGTGCTTAATTATTAATAATAATATTTTTACTATTTTCCTCATTTTTTATTACTTTCTTTATTTACAGGTCTTATTATATCTCCTTTCCAAGTTTCCCATCCAAAAAAGAAAGAATAAAATAAAATAAAATAAACAGAAAACAAAAGCAAAAATAAAAACAAAACCAACCCTGTTCCCTCCACCCTTCTCCTGCTCACCAACCCACCCTCTCCTGCTTCCTGGCCCTGGCATTCCCTTACACTGGGGCATAGAACCTTCACAGGGCCAAGGGCCTCTCCTCCCATTGATGACTGACTAGGACATCCTCTGCTACATATGCTGATGGAGCCATTAGTCCCACCATGTGTACTCTTTGGTTGGTGGTTTAGTCTCTGAGAACTCTGAGGGTACTAGTTAGTTCATATTGTTATTCCTCCTAAGGGACTACAAACCCTTCACCTCCTTGGGTCCTTTCTCTAGCTCCTTCATTGGGGACCCTGCACTCAGTCTAATGGATGGCTCTGAGCTTCTACTTCTATATTAGTTGGGTACTGTTAGAGTCTTTCAGGAGACAGCTATATCAGGCTCCTGTCAGCCAGCACTTGCAAGCATCCACAATAGTGTCTGGATTTGATGATTGAATATGGGAAGGATTCCCAGATGGAGAAGTTTCTAGGTTGCCCTTCCTTCAGTCTCTGCTCCATAGTTTATCTCTGCAATTCCTTCCATGGGTATTTTGTATGCCCTTTTAAGAAGGAACGAAGTTTCCACACTTTAGTCTTTCTCTTTTTTTGAGTTTCTTGTGGTTTGTGGATTGCATTTTGTGTATTCCGATCTTGTGGCTAATATCCACTTATCAGAGAGTGCATACCATGCGTGTTCTTTTGTGATTGGGTTACCTCACGCAGGATGATATTCTCCAGATCCATCCATTTCCCTAAGAATTTCATAAATTTATTGTTTTTAATTGCTGAGTAGTACTCCATTGTGTAAATGAACCACAATTCCTATATCCATTCCTCTGTTGAGGGACATCTGGGTTGTTTCCAGTTTCTAGCTATTATAAATAAGGCTGCTATGAACATAGTGGAGCATATGTTCTTATTACATGTTGAAGCATCTTCTGGGTATATGCCCAGGAGAGGTATAGCTGGGTCCTCTGGTAGTACTATGTTCAATTTCCGAAGGAATCGCCAAACTGATTTCTAGAGTGGTTGTACCAACTTGCAATCCCACCAGCAATGAAGGAGTGTTCCTCTTTCTCCACAACCTATATAGCATCTGCTGTCATCTGATCTTAGCAATTCTGACTGGTGTGAGGTGGAATCTCAGGATTGTTTTGATTTGCATTTCCCAGATGACTAAGGATGTTGAACATTTCTTTAGGTGCTTCTCAGCCATTTGGTATTCATCAGTTGAGAATTCTTTGTTTAGCTCTGTACTCCATTTTTTAATAGGGTTATTTGGTTCTCTGGAGTCTAACATAGCAATTGTGATAAAAATTGCATGGTGTTGGTACAGTGACAGGCAGGTGGATCAATGGAATAGAATTGAAGACCCAGAAATGAACCTACATACCTAAGGTCACTTGAAAACAATCCAGTGGAAAAAAAGACAGCATTTTCAACAAATGGTGCTGGCTCAACTGGCAGTTTGCACGTAGAAGAATGCACATTAATCTACTCCTATCTCCTTGTACACAGCTCAAGTCCAAGTGGATCAAGGACCTCCACATAAAACCAGGTACACTGAAACTAATAGAAAAGTAAATGGGGAAGAGCCTCAAGCACATGGGCACAGGGGAAAATTTTCTGAACAGAACACCAGTAACTTATGCTCTAAGATCAAGAATTGACAAATAGGACCTCATAAAATTACAAAGCTTCTGTAAGGCAAAAGACACTGTCAATAGGACAAAACAGCAATGAATAAATTGGGAAAATATCGTTACCAATCCCAAATATCCAATATATACTATTTTTTGAGAATTTAATTTTGGTAAATTTGATGAAAATCTCTCCTATAGGCTGATTTGTTTGCATGTTTAGTTACTAGCTACTGAAACTATTTGAGAAGGATTAGGATTTATAGCCTTTTTGGAGTAGATGTGGTTTTGATGGAGTAAGTATGGTTGTACCTGGTATTTTTACTTGGAGGTTTAAAAAACCCAAATCTGGGGCAGTCCTTCTTTCCCTACCTGAATATTAGGATGTAAAGAACTCAGTTACTATCCAGTGTTACACCTGTTTGTTTCTCACCATGATGATCACATACTACCAGCCTACAAGTGTAAACATGCCCCCAATAAATGGATTATTTTATAAGAATTGCCTTGTCCTTACTATGCCATTATAGAAATTGAATCATCACTAAGGCATTCATATGATGTATTTTGAATATATTCACCACTTCCAGCTCCTGCTATCTCCTCCTACACCATCCTACCCACCCAGCTTTATGTATTCTTACTTCTTGTTAGTTTATCTCTAATACATCAAGTATAGTTTGTGCTGGCTAACACGTATAGTCAGAATACAGAATCCACAAAGAAACTGACTCTTACTCACACAGGCGCTGTCAATGCCTGTGTAAATGCTAAAAGCTCTGCAGCTAGAGGAGAGTTTTCTTGTCCACTTTCCCATCCATTTGTGATGTTTTTTCAGGCTTGAGCTTGGGAAAATCTTCTGAATGATATCAAAATCACTGCTAGCTTATTATTTGACCTTTTGTTTCAAGAAAATGATTTCCTTGAAGACATCTACCTCCTCTTATTTTTAAACTAGCCAAATTTACAGGGAACAAATGAGATAAAGCCATTCATTTTAATTTTGGGCTTTTGATGATTCTTCTACTGTCTTTTCATTCATGGACCTGTGTTAACTGCAATCTAATACAAGAAAGAACATCTCTGATGATGGTGGGGAAAGGCACTAATCTCATTTATATCTGATTCTGTTTTCAATAATCATTGAGCTAACGAACCTCATAGTTCATAGTGAACAGTTACATATACATTATGTTAAACTTAGTATTTACATCTCCTACAAAATTTCTATGATGATCTTAGAGAACATAAGATATGTATTCAAACTTCTCTAGTTCATCTTCTAATTTGTTGATTATCCTTTCTACAGTGTAGACAACTCGTCTTATTTTCATGGTTGTAGCTGTCATAACCTTAAGTATTTGATATATAAAATAGATTCTGTAACACAGAGGTGCTAAATAAAGTTTTGATATATTGATACAGTATAATTTATGACATTGGTAATTATCTGTTCTCCTGAAATATGAAATTACTGATTTTATTAAGGGATAATAGATGATAATAATTAGTTTACAGAATGAATGTGTCTTTAAATTTATAAGACACATTGAAACAAATCCCTATGAAAGGTGTAAGTGCATAACAGTATAAATAAAACTGTGTGAACACTTTAGAAATTTCTGACATCTTTGATTCTCTGAGGAAGGCAAAGTTAATATCCTTGAAAATGCTATCCCACAACTTATCAGGGGCACTTCTTTTTAGGTAAAAGCAATAATGCTCTATGTCCTTAAAAAGGTCACCAATGCCATTTGAATTTACCCCTGAGAACAAAATATGACAATTGTCACAGTAATGGAAAAAAATCACTCATAGCCATAACCATCTACAATAGCATATTCCAGAGCAGAATGCACTTAGCACTTGCACAAACTGATTATAGGTTTGTTTGTTTGTTTTTTCCAGTTTTATAACATCTGTTGGCTTGGATCCTATGTTGATTTGCTCATCTTGTTGGAAGGAAGAAGCAGAACACCTGCCTTCACAGATGCTTCAAGTCTTAACCAGACACTGAGATGTGAACTGATGTGAAGAGAATTGGCTGGATATTTTTATATACATAAAAATTAAATGCAATTAACAGACTTCCATTTATACACAGAGTTATCAGGAATTAGCTTATTAAAAGTCCACACACTAATTAATTTTAGGACACTTACCACTATCTAGCCCCTTTTACTTCACTAGGCACATTAAATTTCTCTACTATGTTTTCCTTCACAAGCACAAAATTTGCCTCTTGAAACAGAGTCTCCAATAATACAATAATGAATTTACTACCAAGTAAGTATTATTTTAAATGTGTCCTTATGGGATAATCTATTTGTAGATTCCCCTGCAGAAGCTCATAGCACAATGTATACTAGTATTTTTCGTTGAGTCTCTTTTAAATACAGATAATCCATCACAAAACTGCATCACTCAATTGGATTATCTCATTCATACTGAAATTAAGTATTACACATAATACTTGAAAAATATTTTTCACATATTTATAAAGTATTTTATACTATATGAATAGTGTTAATATTAAGAAAATTAGCATATAGAGACCTAATTTGTCTTTTCTCAGTGCTAATGAACTCTGGCCATTATATGTTTTTATGGTGGAATTATAATATAATCTAAATTTTAGGTAATATTTATATGAAATCATGAGTAATTTATTGTAATTTGTTTTTATTTTCTTTATATTTGTTACACACACACACACATGTATATATTAAATGCAATTAACAGACTTCCAACTTCCATGTATACACAGAGTTATCAGGAATTAGCTCATTAAAAATCCACACACTAATTAATTTTAGGCTACTTACAACTATCTAGCCCCTTTTACTTCACTAGGCACATTAAATTTCTCTACTGTGTTCACATAGTGTGTGTGTGTGTGCATGTATAAATATATATTATCCCTTATGAAGATGTATACTTGAAGAGAGTCAGAGCTTACCTGTTCTCCAGATAATCTTATGTACACATTCAAACACATAATAACAAATTTTTAAAAGTAGAAACCTGACGTTAATAATAATTATGCATTCCATATAACTCAAAATATCCAAAATAGGTGTCTTTTGGGGTGTGACTGGTATAAAATGATTAATAAAATATTTCTTAGCAGTTTATTGAGTGGTGGTATGTTTATTATAATGACATCATCTCTTGGCTTGGAAGAAGGATGTTTCAAATGTGTTGTACTTCTACATGATAGATGTCTAGTATAATGGGAAGTGTAGTTCTGGTACTCAGAGTCTGTGCGAGTTTGTTGAAAATTAAATTCTGATATGAGAGTTACTGTTAGGAATCAGATGGCTAAGTAAGATATGTGAATACTGAGAACAAGTGATTATGATTAGTTTACCATGTCAACAGAATTTCACCAACTATGGACCAAAATAAATTTGTTGTTAAATAAGGATATGATAACAAGAAATAAGGATAAGAAATGAAAAATATGATGTAAATACTATTTATAAGATGTTTATATTATGGAAAGAATTGTAAGTAATCTACTGAAATATGGGGTTGAGTCAGAGATATATAACACATATTCAATTTTATGCCAACAACTTAAAGGCCCCTGATTTTTGTATCCCTGGGTTTTCATAGAATTTATTCTGTAGAGAGATTTTTTTTCTAGAACCGTGTTTTCAATTCTGGGAAAGTAATGAGTCCTGTATTTAAGATCCAGGCTACCCAAATTGCTCCTAGGAAATGGGAAGAAAAATGTAACAGTTGTTGTTATTGAATATATGAAAAATAATAAATGCATTTGTAGCATTATTTGTACATAAGCTGTAGAAATATATTGGGAGAACTGAAACAAGTAAATCCAACTTGACTTTCAAGAACTCATCTCGTATTAGTAACTGTCCACACTGTTGGATCAAAATACCTGGGAAATGCAACCTGAAAGTAGAAGAGGAATTTTGCTCAGTTTGAGAGTACAGTTTACCTTGGGGGGGCAAAGCATGGGAGCAGAAATTAGACACGCAGTCAAGGAGCATAACAAGAGGACCAATGTTTGCTTGTTTTCTCCTTTTTATTTAGTGCTGAACTACAGCAAGTCATGCATTGCTGTCCATACGCAAGTGGGGTCATTCCATTTGAACTAAGCTAATTGTCTTAGGGTTTTACTGCTGTGAACTGACACCATGACCAAGACAACTCTTATAAGGATACCATTAAATTGGGGCTGGCTTACAGGTTCAGAGGTTCAGTCCTTTATCAAGGCAGGAACATGGCAATATCCAAGCAGGCATGGTAGAGGAGGAACTGTAAGTTCTACATCTTCATGTGAAGGCTGCTAGCAGAATACTGGCTTCCAGGGAGCTAGGATGAGGGCCTTAAAGTGCACACCCATAGTGACACACTGACTCCAACAGGGCCACACCTTCTAAAAGTTCCACTCACTGGGCCAAGCATATACAGATCATCACATTAATGTTGATGACCTCTCACAGATATACCCAGAAGCTCACATAATCTACATAGTTCCCCACAGACATTTTGAGAGACTTGTCTTCTGAGTGATTCTAGGTTCTGTCAAGTTGTCAATCTCTACTAATATCACAACATCTGTTCAATATCATTTCAAAAAATTCAGGTTTATAACTATCTTATAGCAATAAATATTTCCAGGTTTCACTGAAAGTGATTTTCTCTGATAATAAGCTAAGAATTATGAATATTTCCATACTAAGAGAGGTCTTTTTGGAACTTTACATTATATTCATCTGACAGCAAACCTGTCAAAAAGCAAATTGATGGATGAAATATGAACATAACATTTAAACACACTCATAAAATGTAGTCAGAGGCTTAAAGTAGAAATGTCTTTTTTGGGCTGAGTCTTTATGTTCAACAAAAAGAGAAGAGACTATTTAAAATGTGTCTCCAGATACTGCCTCATTGTTAGAACCTAGTGAAGACATTAAAGCAACCTTCAGATCTTGACTTTTCTGTTAATACCTAACATTTTCCATGAACTTATGTTGCCCCAGTAATTAGATACAATAAACATAATATAGCATATGATGTATTATGCATGTTATAGAGATTTTCAGCAATAGGATAGATCAATATTAAGAGATGCTTATGTTCTTTTATTCTGGGATACTGTATGGAAGGAAGGGCAGTTCATGTTTGCCAAATGGTTAATATATGCTATTGCTCAAAACAGTTAATATTGAATATGTTGACAATTATTTATAAAAGATCTAAGAAAATACTAATTAATACATTAAATTTAGGAATTTTCAAAATAGAGCTGCACATGGTTTAAGCCTGTAATCCAAGTACTTGGGAAGTTGAAGGCCAAGTCAACCTGAGCTACAAAGTAAATCAGTAAGCTAGTCAGAGAGGAAGAAGGGAGAATAAGATGTTGTTTGAGGCCAGAAATGTTGTAGAATTGATAAAATTCCATTGAACATAAGACATTTCTGTTAAATATCATGATATTCTATTAATGTACTTGATGAGCATTTACACGTTGAAAGATAGTTGTCAGTGATGCCAAATGTTGTTAGACATTAAGGAAAATAAAAATTGGAGTATTTAAAATATGTAGTTTATGATATGGTCAAAGGGTAAATTTAGAAACAACCATTTGCAGAGGACTGTCAAAGCCTGGTAAGGGCCAGGAGTTGTTGGTTATGGACTGGGATTGAGCTACTTGTTATGTGGAAAACAGACACTGAAACAGAATTTCTAAAACCACTTCCTCCTACTGCTGTCAGTTGTATAATTTGAATTTGTAAAAAGTCCCTGATGATGTAATGTAACATGATAATTAATATATAGTTTGAAATAGGCATGCTGGATAACTATACACATATAGGTTCAATCATGATTGTTTTCCTGATTAGCTGCTTTTCAGTAGATCTTTACATTGCTAAGAAGTCTGACATACGAACATGTTTGACTTCTTTGCAAACTTTTAATTCACCATTTTCCCTTAGTATTGTTGGTCAAAATATAGAATTTTACGTTGGTGTAAACATGGGTTTATTCATATTTTAATTCCTTTAATTCCTTTAAATGTTAAATGAACATAAAGTTATAATTGTTGAAATGAGAATGCTATAATATTGATTCTATGAGATGAAAATATAAATGAGGATTTATGTAAATCACTTGTATGAAAGAAAAAAAAACTTAAGTTCTATCTATTAATGAAGCAGCATTTACCAATAAATGATTTTCTGCTCCTCCCTGAAAAAACCTGAAAGTGTTCCAACTAGAAACTTTCATTTTCAGAAATCATAGTTGTTAATGCATGTAGTTCTCAAGTAGCTAAAATTATTTTTGGGAAAACAACTCCTTACAAGGAAGAAACTGTTACTCAATGACTCCTATCCATTGATACAAATCAGCTCAGAACTCTGTGAAGCTTAGAGCTGCATTTTTTGACACCACCACAGTTTCTCAAATGGGGTTGTTTATTCCAGTCATCCACCCACAACTCAAAGGATTTTTCTGTCTTGATCCATTCAGAACAATTTGTTACTAGATTAGCAGATGTTCCCAATTTCACATCTACATTTCCTTCTAAACATTAATCTCTACAAAAAATAAAAGTTTTATTGAGATATAATTGATATGTATGAAATTTCATGTAGTTAATATGTACAATTTGATGGTTTAGGAAATCTGCAAATACTCATATGATCTCCATATTAAAAATAAATAAATCTATCTAACAATACCTCTCAAAGTGTTCTGGCATTGTAAGATGCATATGTGTGTTTATACAAATACATGGTCAAGAAATTTAGAGGGAGATTTACTCTTCTAGCCCTTTCTTCTTAGGTGTTGTAGGGGGGTTGTTGTTTGATTTGTTTTGTTTTGTTTTGTTTTTAGTAAGAGATGAACCCATGAATCAGTCATAAAATGCTTGACTAGGGTGTAGGAGACTACAGTTTTGATATCCAGAATCACAAATAATAACTAATATTAAATCTAAAACAATAAAAAAGAAACATTTTTTCAGTTTATCAGTACCATGTATTACTTGAGCAAATACATCATCAATAGATTAGAATAACTACTTTCCCTACTGCAGGTGGACTTCAGTTAAAGAACTGAAGAGTATAGTTCAAAGGATGATAGCCTGCTAGAGAACTGAAGTTGACAAGACAGACTAAGGAACATTTTCTTATCTTTAAAGCTACAGTGATTTCAATGTTCATTTCTCCATGAAACACGTAGTATGCAATACTACTGCCAAGGTCATGTAATAGGATGTGGGGCCATTGGGAAATCATACCATGTTTGAAGTCAGAACCCTAATAAATTCGGATTGTTATCCTTATAAAAGAATCCAGGGAGTCTCTTTACCACATTTACCTTTTAATGACACAGTAAAAAGCTGACCATCCAGGAATCATGATGAAACATCCAATTAAAGCCATAGAATGTGTGCACTCTTTCATTTCGACCATCCTAGCCTCTAACAATGTAAGGAATCCTTTTAAAGTGCTTATTCCCCCTCCAGGTTGTGGTATTTTTATAGTACCTCAAGGAAACAGAGATGGAAATCTGGAATGAAGAAGTTGTATAGTGGTAATGTGACTAATACTAGAACATGTGGAAGCAGCTATTGAAGTGAAGATAGGTAAAAACTAGAGGAGTTTCTATATAGCTGCTAGCATAACATCTGTATTTTGAGAACACAAAGCTGTGAGGAGAAAGACATATAAACTCTTAAGAAAGTGTCAGTATTCTTGCCAATTGAGAAATTCTGAATGGAGTGTTGGTAGAGATATTGAAAGTAAAATTATAATGAAAACTTCTGTGTAAACGGAGAACATGATATTGGACAATGAAGTAGCAGCTACCTGTCACAAAGTGGTAAAGCCTTGACTGAATTTTGTTCAGGTTCTACAGTTCTAGGTAGGACCTTACAAACAAGAAAGCTGAATGCTTTAGGGAGATAAATCTTAAGCCAAGCATTAAAAATATTTTCCCCTCTGTACATAGTCAAATGTAAAAAGGGAGAAATTAAAGATGGGATGTTTATTCAAAAGGAAATAAGAACTGAAAGATATTAGGTAGATTTATTATATCAATATTGAAGACAATGGGAGAGCCTGTTTGGGAGAAAATACAGTGTTTTGTGGTATAAGGTTCTGCCTCTTCATTCAGGTTGACCAGGTGTTGCTGGTATACCAGCTTGGAGAGGACAGGGTGGAGTGTGTCTGGGTAGGGTCAGCAGCCTGCCTCTTCCCTCTCTCCAGGATGTCAGAGCCAATGCCTGCCAGGCCAGGAGGGATTGAAGTAAAATCCTGTAGAAGCAGGATCCTGGTCCAGTTGGGGAAAAAGCGTGGCAAGGGGAGGAGTATTGCTTCTCTGTGTATCTTAGCAAAGGCTTTCACAGATCTTTAATGAAGCAGCACTTGGAGATGATCTTATCTTGCCCCTATTTCTTTATTGCTGTGGGTTTGCATGCATACCCTTTATTCAGGGTGAACCAAGGGTTATATAGTTTTGGAGGTGAGAATATCCAGTATGGGAAAAAGTTATTTGCTATGGTACTGAGATGCCCCATTAGCATAGAGGTTCCAGGTTCCTAATTAGTGGGTCACTTTGTTATGTTCTCTAGGGCAGGCAAGGAAACAGGAAAGGAGTTAGCTCTACTCCTGCTGGTTTCAGGACAAGACTCTAATCTCATTTTTTTTTCTGGGGTTTGGATATACTCAACTTCATTTTTCCATACCAATTCCTCTGGTGGCCAGTCCACATGCCTTATAATTTGTAGCTAAAGCAGCCTGTATAGCCGTTTAACTGAGAGAAGCCTGGAACAAACAACCAACACAATGACTGAACAGTAAGTAGCCCAGAAATAAAGACTAAACCCCTCATCAGAGACCCTGAATGTCAGAGCCCCATGAACATAACTCATTGTAGAAACCTAACCAGAGGTAATGCTAAGAGAAGCTGTGGTCTGTACTCTTCCACTCATGACATTATTCCCAAAGTTACTTGCAAAGCCGTTTGGCTACAGACAAATGTTGCCACTCAACCTAGGAACATGGCCTTAATAGACACAGGGACTAGACACAGTGCTATGGTGGGTGTGGGGTAGCGCAAGGCTATGGTAAAAGAGGTCCCCTGAGTCATGGGGACCTATCACTCACAATCTGGCAACGATCTGTTGGGAGCAACCTTGTTTGAACATTAACTGTTCTGCCAGCCATAAGTGCTTAGTCTTGGCCTCCATGAGAAAGTACTAACCCAGCTGAATATTAACAGCTGCCTCATTGGGAAAGTACCAGCACAGATGAGAACAAATAGTTATTAATCTTGCTGTTAGGTATCTAGCAATCCATTTTGTTATGAGAATACCTGCTATAGATTGTGTAGTTAGATGTCTAGCAATTCATTTTGTTATGAGAACAAATATCTATGAATCTTGCTGACAGGTGCCTAAATACCAGCCCAGTTGGGAACAAATAGATAGGTATCTAGCAAACTATCCTGTTTTGTTTCCCCTGCTAAAATTTTCACCTAGCCAATTTCCTGGTCCTGAGAACACCTGCACTCCCCAGGAGACAAAGTGACTCTACTCCCTCCCCTCACCCCTATCCTGCTTCAATGAGTATATAACTGGAGTGGGAAAAATTAAAATTTGTCAGCTTGATCAGACTTCTTGACTTGCTGTCCTTCCTTTGAGTCTCTTGCCCCTTCATTCTCTTCAAGGTGGTCCCTCAGTCCCCATTTGACTGACCCACAGGCCAGGGCAATGTTCTAGAGGAAGAGAGGAGAAAACTTCTCTAGTTGATCTAAGAGGTGTCGGGTCCAGTGTGCATGGAAGGGATCCAAAAGCATGACTTGACAGTCAAGCCTCAAATTCTCGTGGAAAGACTGTTCAGTCTTTCATTTGTTTCTTTCATATCAAATGGTAGTGTTTATGATATCCATGTCTCACTATCATATATTGAAAGCACATTTTATATTTGATTTTTCAGGTTCATAGGCAGGAAGGACTTGTCCTGAGAGTAAATCTTACTTTCAGTTTCTATCTGATATAAATTTACCTAGATAAGACTTTTGACTTTATGCTTTTGAGTCTTTCATGGAATGAAATCTAAGGTAACTGGAGTAAAATAAATACATTTTAAATGTAAAATGCACATTTGGGGAGGGTAGACAGAATGCTATGGTCTAGAATCATGGACCCACAGGATTCATATTTTGAAAGACTACATAAAAGATAATCGTATTAGAAATTGAGACTTTGGGGAGGTAAGTAGGTAATGCACTAAAATTAAGTCAGTTTAAGATCAACGATGTGTGTCTTATCAGAGTCAGACACTCTGGGTACCTTGATTTTAGAATTATAAATCTGTGAGAAAATGTCTGCTATTTATAAACCGACAGATAATGATATTGTGGTATTACATTAAAGTTACTGCAATGGAGTTATGCATGCTCTGGAAAACAACAACAACAACAACAACAACAACAATAATAACAACAAAATAAAAACCTCCCTGAGTGTTACACTGTGTCATTGCTCCCAAACACAGACTATGTAAATAATTGATTATCACTTCTGTATCAAGGACAGTATAGCTTTTATCTAATTACAAAGCTAGGTTTTGTTTATTAATTTATGTTTCTTCTGTGTATATGTATGGTGAATGCTTGTGTGATATAACAAAGAGGAGTATGCTACACCATGATTATGGGTATTAAAACAAAACAACCATAGGTATTTTATACTTCCTTGTTTGAGACATGGTCTTTTTGCTGTTTATTGTGGCACATGTCATGCTAGCTTGTCAATGAGGTGCCAGGGATGTCTCTGATTTCCATTTCAATATGGTAACCCTGGGATTACAGACCTACAACACTAGTTTATGGTACTTGTAGGCATATGAGCTCAGATTTCTACACATGTATGACAAAAACTGCTGACTGAGAAATCTTCCTGTCTCCATGTTTAAGTTTTTAATTGTTAGTTAGGTTAGCATCTAGGAACTTCTGCATCATTATGGAAGTTTTCTATTCCTTCCCCATCAGTACTTCATTTAGTTAATCTTTCTTAGCTCCATACACACATCTCATTAGCTCTTATATCACATACACATTAACATGCTATCATTTTACAGGGTTATCAGTTAATTAAAAATAACATCATTCAAAGCTTCTTAGAATTTTGATTTGGTATGTAATCAAGTTTGTATCTAGATTCATTTCATAGCATTCTAAATTATTTAAGAGTATGTTTGACTTGTTACATGCTTAGAAAACAAAACAAGTTGCAAAAGTGAGGGAATGTGGTTTAAGAAAAAGGCAGTCATTCATATCTTAGCAGATCTTTTTTTTTAATGGCAATTCAGTATCACTTAAATTATGCATTCTATTTATTTATACAAGCCTAAATAAAATTGGCATTTAGAAATGACACACTGACTTAGACATATTGACTTATATCAACCCTCAATAAATTTTATTATTGACAGAGGCACTTTAACCATCAGCAATAGCCCGGCCATTTAAGAAGATTGTATTTGTGAGAGAGTATTGACTTCTATGTAGCTAGAATGGTCATTAAGTAGAAGTCCATGTGTACTGATTAGGCAGATAAATTAGCGAGGATATGTGTAGGTGTCAATCCTCTGATTTTTCATAGTAATGTTGATGGCTATATATTTGCATAAGCTGAACAGAGTTATTATGACATACTAGATGGTATATCTTGGTTGAATGATGATACTTATGAGTCCACAAGCATTAATCATAATTATTAGTTAGACAGTCACATGAAAATCAATTAGCCTTTGCACTGCCTGACATAAAATACTAACACATTATGGTTGCCTTAGAATCTATTTATTTCTCAGCACCACATAAAAGTGTTTAAGTAAGAAAACTATATCACCTAAAAAACAGTTTGAGCTGCCTCTGGATGAAAGCCAAGGCACAATTATAAGATAGCAAATTCATTATATTCCAACCCATTACCTGTGTGCTTTGGATCACTCAATTTTACAAAGTTTTATAGTTTATCTATAAAATGAAATGATTCAAATTATATTTATTGTGACTCTTAAGACTTTTTAAATGTCACCCAGTACCAATACATACGAGATATGGAAAGTAATTCTTTGTAAAGTATGAAGAAAAATATAAATAGAGTTTTTTTTTAAAGTGGAATGCAATTTATTAGGAGCAAGAAAATGCACATAAAAATCATTAGAGAAATTAGCATCATTAATCATGTAGCCCAGTATTGATGAAAGAAATATACAGGCAATGGAAGCAAGCACAGAAAAATTATACTTTACATATGAAAGAGATTTCTCAGATTGAATAAATATTAGAAGACATAAAAAAGTCATAGACATATGAAACTGTGATAAAAAATGAACAAATAAAAATATCCAGGTTTCACTTTTAGGGATAATGAAAAGATGTCTATATAGTCTTTACATCATGTCATTTCTTCACATATTTTTTTAAGAAAATAATGGATAAATATTAGCCTTCACCTTCTTAATAATAAACAGTGGTCCTATGAACCTTATGTGTGATGCGTGTTATTGTTTCCTCCTAAACATTTGTATTTCACTTCATCTCATTGTAAACAGATGAACAGCTTAACTAACCATCTTTACCCTTAGCATTTGAGCAAAACACTGCCTATTTTTCATGATGCTCCTTGTTAAGAAAATACCGTTTTGTCCTATTGACAGTGTCCTTTGTCTTACAGAAGCTTTGCAATTTTATGAGTTCCCATTTGTTGTTTCTTGATCTTAGAGCATAAACTATTGGTGTTCTGTTCAGGAAATTTTTTCCCATGCTCAGGTGCTCGAGGCTCTTCCCCATTTTCTTTTCTGTTAGTTTCAGTATATCTAGTTTTATGTGGAGGTCCTTGATCCACTTGGACTTGAGCTTTGTACAAGGAGAT
>NW_022196905.1:240053852-240100728 GCF_008632895.1 Mastomys coucha
ATGAATCAATTTGCATTCTTCTACATGCTAACTGCCAGTTGAGCCAGCACCATTTGTTGAAAATGCTGCCTGTTTTCCACTGGATTGTTTTAGCTCCTTTGTCAAAGAACAAGTGACCATAGGTGTGTGGGTTCATATTATATGACATGTAAATAAAGAAAATATCTATTAAAAAATAAATAAAAAATAAAAAAAAGAAAATACCAAGATCTGGGATATTCAATACGAGCTGCCAAGCAGACTGCTATTTCAAACAAATGCAACATATCTTCCTGCATTTATAAATAAGATCTTTCAAACTTTCTACTTTCAGGAAACAGCTACTTAAATATAAAATTAACTACTAGTACACTAGAAAACACTAAAAACAGGCCTTTTCCAAAATAGTATTTTTATTAGAATTATATTCAATATTTTTAAAGCACGTGACAAAAATATTTTAGTAATCAACCTTAAAAACACTTTCACTATAAACTAAACAGTTGTACATTAGTGACATAAATTATAGCATAATTTTAACAGATGATTATATTCAATTCAAGGACAAAATTGTAGGAAACAATATTGAATAATGTGTACAGAATTACGTATTATTTCTACAGAAAATCAGTTAGAAAAACATTCTTCTATGTGCTCCAGTTTTGCCCAGTTGGAAAGATAGTCGGGACTGTTAGTTAATTCAAGTCAATTCAATGCTGTTATAAAAAGTACCTGAGGCATGACGCATCGTTCTTTCTTACGTTGCCTACATGTTTCCATTGGCATAGTTTTATATCTATTTATGTTTATGTTTTCTTAAATTAATGAATTTTATTAAGCCATGTGGCAGTATGTTTTGTAAAATTACTATGCTCTTTGAACAACTGGGAATTTTGTGAAAATATGGGGGTAAAAGTGGTACCATCATAAAGCAGATACAGACTGAAAATGTTTATATAATTATTTAGAATTTTTCAATCATATGAATTATTTTCATATATCTAAATAAGTCTGGCATTATTAATATGTTACTTCTATTATATTACTCATTAACAAATTATCTAATAATTTAATTTCCTTCAATTTTTTAAGTAAATTAAAATTTCACAGCATAATGGATATTTTAACTTTTATATTTTTCCATCAGTTTTATTTATGACACATAAAGTACTATTTTCTTATTATTAATCATTCCATTTGTTTACATCTCAAATGAAATCCCACTTCCTTGTTAAGCCTCCAGAAGCCCCTCAGCCCACACCAACCCTCTCCCCCCTCTCCTTCGCCTCCATGAGGATGTTCCCCAACCCACCCACGCTCTCCCCACTGCTCCAGCATCCAGTCCCCTTAGTTGGGCCATCAAACCTCCATAGGACCATGGGCCTCCACTCCCATTGCTATCAAGCAAGGTCATACTGCTACATATGTATCTGGAGTCATGGATCCCTCCCTGTACACTCCACGGTTGGCAGTCTAGTGTCTGGGAACATTGGGTGGTCTAGCCAGCCAATGTTGTTCTTCCTATGGAGTTGCAATCTTCGCTCCTCCAGACCTTCCACCAGTTCCCCAATGGGGTCGCTGAGCTCAGTCTTATCAATGGCTCCAAGCATCCACATCTGCTTTGGTCAGTTGCTGGCCGGACCTCCCAAAGAGCAGCCATGCCTGGTTCCTGTCAGCAAGTGCCTTTTGACCACAGCAAGAGTGTCAGGTGATATGGTGTCTGGGGACAGTATGGATCCCCAGGTGGGGCAATCCCCGGAATGCCCTTCCTTCAGCCTCTGTTCCATTTTTTGTCCCTTTTCATCTTTTGGACAGGAACAATGCTGGGCTAAAAGCTTTGAGATGGGTAGGCGCCCACATCCCTCGACCAGGGGTTGTGCCTGTCAGCGGGAAGTGATCTCTACAGGTTCTATCTCTCCCTTCTCTGCACATTTCAGTTGGCTAATGGGAGCCTCTCTTTTCCCTGGTGTCTGAGACCCTGCAGTGGCTCTCCCCAGTTCGTTATCCCCCACTCTATATACTTTTATTTGATTTCCTGATAATTTGTACCTTTGCCTATCCCCTCCAGTACCTGATACTGCCTCCTTACTTCCTCACCCGCCTCTCTTCCTCCCAGGTCTCCTACTCCCTCTACCTCCCATGATGAACTTGTTGCCCCCTGAAGGCAGGACTGAAGCATCCACACCCTGGTCTTCCTTCCTCCTAAGGTCCATAAGGTCTGTGGGTTGAATCATAGGCATTGTGAGCTTTTGGGCTAATATCCACTTATCAGTGAGTATGTACCATGTGTGTTCTTTTGTGACTGGGTTACCTCACTCAGGATGGTATTTTCTAATTCCATCCATTTGCCTGAGAATTTCATGAAGTCACTGTTTTTAATCGCTAAGTAGTATACCATTATGTAAATGTACCACATTTTCTGTATCCATTCCTCTGTTGAGGGACACCTGGATTCTTTCCAGCTTCTGGCTATTATGAATAAGGCTGCTATGAACATAGTAAAGCATGTGTTCTAAATAAGAAAAGATCTGTACATTTGGACCCTCACAATTTGAAAAGAGCAATTGAGATGTTGAAACAGAGGACAGTGAAGAGAGGGAAGATTGCTTTACTTGCATCAAGGGAGGTCAGAAATAAACAAATCATTTCTAACCTTAATTGCTCATAAAATCATTCTTATAATTATTTTTAAAATTTACATGTTTTAATTCACTGTAGATATCTTAAATATTTAAAAGTACATATATAATATGTGTGTCTGTATATGTATATATATAATATGTGTGTATATATACACACACACACATATATATATACACATACACATTTACATGTTTGTAATTATGAAACTATCCCCGAATAGCCAATTAACTACGTACCCAGTCCCGGTGACTCACCCTTGTACAATATTCTGAAACGTGAGGCACAAATATTGTCTTGAGTGCAAGCCTAGCAGCAATGCCTCCCTAGTATCACCAGGGATTCTAGGCTCTCCTTCAATCATGTTTAATTCTTGCCTCAACTAAGAGTGGCTCCTATTCCACATGCACTCTCCAAACCTTCAGGGCTTTGCATATCTTTTTTAGTCTCTCAATGAATCCTCATCAAGTTCAAATCATCCCTTTTTCTATTTTTTTTGATTTTCTGAATTTCTCCCTTAATATTGATAGGACCCACTAAGATACCTTGAAATCAGATTTACATTTCAGTCCAAGACACTTCCTACCCCAAAGAGGAGACACCTAGCAAGTTGTGTCAGTTTCAAATTCAAGTTGTTAACCAGCTGAAGTTGTTGTACATGTGAAAAATCAAGCCAAGTACTTTGTAGTCAAATCAGCATATTTCACAGTGACTTCGTTTTTGCTTTATCTGCAGAATCCAAACACACTTCTGATTAGTGTTAAGCTATGCGTGGAAACCTGGTTTAATTTCCACCAAAGTGCCACTTCCTCCCTAGCGATTGTTACTCCTGAAGGGAGAAGTGACAGTCTAGGAGTAATCCTATACATCTTCCATTGCTCTGTTTACCTGGAACTGTTACAAAGTTCCAAACGTTCGTACTTGATCTTTGACATGATCCTGTGGTGAATGCTCCCTGTTTTAAAATTAGTCTAGGAATAGAATAGTGTTCAATGCAAATAGTTTCCAAATAATCAGTTCCTCCTTGTATACTTATATAATTTGATGTCTTTATTATATCACTTTAACAAAATCAGAAGTGTACGTTTACATGCATTTTTGCTATTTAGTATGTAATTGAATTGAATATTATAAGTGTGATAGCCACAAGCATGACATTTGTAAAAATCCTTTAAGATTTCTTTAAGACTTACTGGAAGATAAACTTAAATTATTGCTTAGTACTTTATTGCAGTCAGGGGGAAGGTATTAAACCATTATTTGGAGTCTTTGCAAATGATCTTAGTACTTCAAGTACTTATGACTATATGTAATTTATTTAAATGGAATTTAGTTCTCTGGAATAATTTTAAGTGGTTTGATTATTTGAAATCAGGATAATAATAAGCTTAGGTAGTACACAACATATAAATATCCTAAGCACTGCAGATTGAAAGAATATAATTAATGAATACATACTTAAACTTACACTTTGTGTTCTTCACTAAAAATAGCAATTTTTAAACTCTCTTCCTAAATCAAGTATACCAGGTCAGTGCTCTCAGGGAGGCTACCTATAAAATATGTATATGCATAATTTCATAAAGACCTATTCATTAATAATATAACCACATATATTATCTTCAATATTTACTCCAAATGGTTGGTTGATATGTTAAAATAGCTTTCACTATAACAATTATTTTCCTATTATTTTGTCAGAAAAGGTGGTTCTTTTATTTTTCTAAAAATCATAGAGTTGATTAGAAGCAAAATACATTTCAAGTACTTCAGTAAGTCTTACCTCTAAAAGGTAAACATCTCAGACCTGTAACTCAATGGATTTGTGGAAATAACTAAAAGAACTATCAGTGTTGAATAGACACTGAAATCAAGAACAGAAGTATGTGTATTATAGCATGCATCCTGAGTATGACCAGTATCACTTGGAAACACACATTTCTAAAAACACATTTTCTTGGAAAACCCTCACAGAGAACAATGTATTCTACTCATCTAAAACATCATTATTTCCTCTGAAATAGTTATATTAGAGCCATCTTTGTTTCATTAATCTGATTTCATCCTAATTTAACTCTTTTGTTCAGTTTTGGCTCTGGATTAATTCTAGCTACCACTGCTTTGCTTTACAACTAAGATGGTACTGATTATACCCAATAGTGATTTTACTTAAATGTATTTGAGGTTTTATATGGATTATTGATCAACAACAATGGTCGTTTAACCATGGAGTCTACAGAATTATGAATTTTCAATTCTCTGTTTTTGTGTATGTATTTCAATTTCTTACTTTGTGTTTGGATCAGTGTATAAACATAATCAATACAATTGACCTAATACAATCTATGACTATTATGTTTCTAGGTTTCAACAGATAGTCACAAAGAGGGAATTGATATTAAGGATAAGTGGGTTGTAGGTTATGTGTATACTTGTTAGCACACTCTTTCACTGATCTATAAAAGCTACCTCTTGTGTGATCCATTTTTTTTTCTTATCCTTTCTGTACACTTTCCTATTTCCTCTGGTAATTATTCTAAAATATTATTGTTTAACATTCTCTTGTTACATGTAATTTTAAATTTACTTGGATGCATGCATTTATAACTTGCATATGCATTATTTTTGCTATAGATCTTCTCTTTATTGTCTGTTCCTTTATGAGCTTGTGAGGTTGAACACTTTAACACTTTGTTTTATAAATTACTATATTTTCCCCACATCAAATCTCTGAATAACAGTGTTTAAGCAATTAAAAACGCAAATGGCTAAGAAGCACATAAAGAAATGTTCAAGTCCTTAGTGATCAGAGAAATGCAAATCAAAACAACTCTGAGATTCTACCTTACACCAATCAGAATGGCTAATATCAAAACCTCAGGTGACAACACATATTGGTGAGGATGTGGAGAAAGAGGAACACTCCTCCATTGCTGATGGGACAACCAATCTGGAAATCAATCTGGAGTTTCCTCAGAAAATTGGAAATATATCTACTTGAAGACCCAGCATTACCACCCTTGGGAATATATCCAAAACATGCCCCAGCATGCCACAGGGACATGTGTTCCACTATGTTCACAGTGGTCTTGTTTGCAATAGCCAGAAGCTGGAAACAACACAGATGGCCCACAACAGCATGGATACAGAAAATGTGGTTCATTTACACAATGGAATACTACTCAGAGTGAAGACATCATGAGTTTTGATGGCAAATGGATCATCCTGAGTGAGGTAACTCAGACCCAAAATAACATGTATGTACTCACTAATAAGTGGATATTAGCCAACAAAAAAGAGAGAGAAAGAGAGGAAGAGAGAGAGAGAGAGAGAGAGAGAGAGAGAGAGAGAGAGAGAAAGGAAGAAAGGAAGAAAGAAAGGAAGAAAGAAAGAAAGAAAGAAAGAAAGAAAGAAAGAAAGAAAAGTACAGAATACCCAAGATACAGTGCACAGAACTCAATAATGTCAACAAGCTGAGTGGCCCAAGTGAGGACTACTTGGTCCCACTCAGGAAGAAGAATAAAGCAATCACAAGTTGGGAGGGAGGGAGGGACCTGGAAGGGTCAAAGAAGGCTTTCATAAAAGATGAATGTTTTTCTAAGATATATATTAAATGATGTTAACAAATTTGATTTAAAAAAAATACAAGTTAGTTCATTATAATGAACTTATTTTCCTTTCTATAATTTAGCAACAGTTAGTGATTCCTTTATTATTCTTATTTTTTACTTATTGTTGATATTCAATGTAATTAACTTTGTTTTGTTTAGGTAACTGTTTGATTAATGCTTGGCTTTCACAGTAGAGTAGAAACAGAGATTATATCTGTTTTCACCTATCATCATTGAATGCCAATCCCTCACCAGGTATCTAATACAGAGATGAATAAATTAATAAAAAAGAGTGAAATAATCTCCAATGTTAAGACAAATCCAAAACTCTCACTCTAGGTTTGTTGCAAAGTGATTCATGATCTAGGGAAGAAGTTTTCCAATTATGAGTCTCAGTTTCTAATGTTAGTCATTAGACACAATGACCTACAAGGTCCTTTAAGCTTTACCTTTTTATATAATTCTATATATTCTAAATGAAGCTTTGGTACACCATGTTTCTATAACTAGACTATTTAAACTTCGCGATCTTAATTTATATCTACAGTTTCAAATCTTTGCCTCTTCCACACTATTCACATATTATACTTCTATATAATTCTAGTCTAGAAATAAAACACTTTATTCATCATCAAGCAACATCAAGTGCAACCACAATCCCACACAGAATATCTTCACAACCCATGACCAATGCATTCATCGAATGGACACGTGATGAGAATGCATTTGTATACTGCATATCTTCTTGTTTCTAATATAATTTTGAAAGCATCATGTTACATTACTATTCTAATACAAATAAGATGATTTCAGAATGGAGATGTAGTATTTTCACTATGCCCCATTATTTGGAAAGCAACGTGGACTCAAGTATGCCACATAATTCCACAAAAGCTGTGAAATATATGAGGCAAAATCAACGAAATTACAATAGAGTCATGATAAATTCATAAACTCTTCTCTTTCCAAATGCATGGTGGATTATCAGTAACTGAAGAAAAATCCCTAAACTATGGTCTAAATGATCTTATTTCATGAAATTTGGTATCTCAGTAACCCACTCCGTATTCATTGTCATCTTGAGAAGAGGAAACTCATCTATTTGCCTACTCACATTTAAATGAATACACAACCCTTCTGACTGGGCATTCACCATAAAAGAATAAATATGCTCTGACAAACACTATCAGAAAGCAACACGTCTTCCTTAAACTTTCTGAGTTGTCAGCAAAACAGAAAGTCCCATGCTGAAAATTATGTCAGCCTTTTTCCCCAGAAATCACTCCATAAAATTTTAACTCTGATCATTTCAAATTCATCTGAGAAAAAGAGAGATAAAGTGTGCTTAAATCAAGGAGATTTATGTATTCCAATAAAGCTGCAAGATTTTGTTTTGATAGCAATAATGCAAGAGCCAACAAATTAAATGCTCCTGAGGAATGATTATGGCTACAGGAGTTATTTTGTTTTTATCAGAACTGAATAGCTGTGTAACTTGTCCCTTAAAGTTGTACAGTTTGTGGTGCTATTGAGAGGCAGGCTTATGAGAAATGAAGTTGAACCGAGAATGAAGTATAATTTTATTTTCTGTTAGTAAGCCTCACTTTACCAATTGACTTCCAGTAATTTATTATCCACCAACTACAACACAAAGTAACCTGTCAATTCAGACATCATTTAGGCTCACCCTAAAGAACACTGTCATTGGAAGGAATGGCACTCACCATGCCCAGTGTCACTGATAAGTAAGTTTGAAATTGCCTGTGACCTTGGAGAGAATCCCTGCATCTTCTCACTCCCTGATGCCAAAGGGTCCTTTGCAGTACTTGGCATTAACTAAAGAGGCACAGAAGCAGAATAGACTGATCAAGCAATCCGGAGGCCAGTCAAGATAAATTAGATGCTTAATTTATACACCCAGCATTGGAGACAGACTAATTACACAAAGACAGTTTGATAAAGTAATATAAGATTCTGCACATATTAGCTAGAGCTTGCTTCCGTGAAATTATTGCTGATAGATGTGCTCTGGGCTTTGAGATTATGTATGCACAATTGTGCAATGGCCACTGCAGAACACATTTTTCTAGGTATTAAAATGGGAAGCTACCTGCCAGTCTTTCATAATTTTATGCTTCTCACTGAAGTGCCATTCTTTCTTGTGCTTTGGGCCTATTATTTTTAACATTCACTGAGATGAACATAAAACAGTAATGTCAGAAAATAGTGCAAAAGTGGCTGAAAACTAATGCAAGCTATTTACATTGATAGAGTCAATCATTGGAATATTAAATGAAGAGTATATTTTGAAAAAAAGAAATGTAGGTCCTAAAACCTCTTGCTTTTCTCTCAAGGGAACTAATACTAATTAAGGGAAATTGAATGGATCAAAAGAGGGCTGAAGCACACTGATGGGGAAGAAGTCTTACTGATGTGATACTACAAACAAATAGGATGAAAGACAGACTGATTTGTTGAAATTTGTATTTACATGCGGTTGAAAAGCAGTCAGTAATTTCTGTTCTTAGAACAGCTTTAAACACTACAGTGGAAATGTAAAGTTGACTCCCTTGTACAAGGTGAGACTAAGAACTGACTGAGCACTGTAAAAATTCTGATCTGAAGAAAAAACCAGATTCAAGTAAAGAGTATGAGACTTGTGATTATTTGGAGGACAAAATACTTTTAGGTCATTGAAAAGGAAATGGATCAAAGCAGTAACAGGGCATGGTACCAGTTTAGAACTTTTTATCACCATACTGTAACCAGTAGCACTCATAGCATACACATAAAACATCTTCACTTAGAATAAAAACAATGTGGCTGGAGAGATTGCTCAGTTGTTATGGACATCTGTTACTTTTTCAGCAGACCAAGATTTGGTTCCAACCACTGACATAGTAACTCACAAACATCTGTGAACCCCTGTATTAGAGGATGCGATGTACCACCAAGTTAAGCATGATCTACAGCTAATCAAGAGCTGAATGTATTTCCTTTGTTCAGCTTCTTTCGCTTTGGGCACAATGGTTACACTAAGGTGAATGTTGGCGATGTTGTCATGAACATCTGGGGCCTTCCGCCCCTCTGCTGCAAGGTGAACTTTCAAGGCCACACAGTAGCATGCTTACTTCCCTGCTCTGTCAGGAGCAACGTTGGGAGATCCTTCTTCTATTTTTTCACTCTAATTTGGTGATTTTCTTGGGGAGTCTCCAACATTTTGCTAGCAAAACTTTGTCAATAGTTTTGTTTAGAATTTTGCCGGTTGTGGTGGTGCACGCCGGTAGGATTTGCTGAAGGAGGCAGAGGCAGAAAGATCACGAGTTCGAGGCCAGCCTGGGCTACACAGTTTTAGTCTCAGAGTAAGAGAAAATGATGATAGCTGGAGGCTCCATCTGAGGCCCAACACTTGCCTCCCAGAGGACTGCTGGTTCGAGTCCACAGCAAACACTGAAGAAGCTGCTGTGCACCAGCCCCCTCCTTCTGCTTGGCCGGGCGGTGGTGGCGCACGCCTTTAATCCCAGTACTTGGGAGGTAGAGGCAGATGGATTTCTGAGTTCGAGGCCAGCCTGGTTTACAAAGTGAGTTCCAGGACAGCTAGGACTATACAGAGAAACCCTGTCTCGAAAAACCAAAAATAAATAAATAAATAAAATAAATAAAAATATTAAAAAAAAAGAATTTTGAAAGAATGTACTAAATAAATATTTTATTTTTTATGCACTAAGCTTATGAACATTTATTATCATCTTTGGATACTTCCCATTAGCCCATGACATACTAGAAGCTTTGAATACTCTTTCCATTACCTAGACTTACCAAGAAAAGTATTTTATTACCAGCAGAAACACTTCCATATCACTATATACTCATTTGCCAACAACTACTTTAGGGATATGTTTAGTTACATGTTAATATATTCGTTATCTCATCAGATTTACACTTAATCATCTTGAACCCATTTTAAAATGGCATACTCCTCTCTTTGTCATCATAAAGCATAGATTATAAATGCACACTGGAAATTGTAGAAGATGGTCTAGAAGCATTGATAAAGATCAAAAGCTTAAATTTCTAGAATCAGACTTCCTTTCTACTATATTTTATCTAATTATAAAGTGCTGCTTCAAAGCTTTTATAAAACTCATTATTTGTTTATTGAGTGATAGTGCATATGTCACTGGACTTAAAGGTAGTTATAGAGTCAGCATGAATAGAAAACAATTAATAGTAACAAATTACAGTTGCTTCAGACTTCTTAATGGACTACAACATTTCTTTTTATATGATGAATAGATAATACTAAAAAAATAAAAGTAGCTCTTAGTTACATAAAAATTTTTCAGCTCTACTTACCAGGTAAAGATAAAAATTAGTGATTTTTGTTTGATTGTATTTTTGTATGTGATACTTTCCTTAGCCCAGTTGATACTGTCTCTTTAATTTGTATTCAGATCATTGTCTATGTGTCTTTAAACTTCCTGTAAGTCACCTAGCTATCCTATTTCTGGCCCATACATACAAAAAGTGATTGGGAAAACCACGGTGCAACAATTCTTAGACTTTTAATTATTTGGACCTCCTTAAAATGTTAGTTTCTCTTCAAAATCAATTCTCATATACTTTTTCTCAATGACTAAGCTATCGTTGTTGTGTCTACAAGTTGAATATGTAGCCCAGTAGCAGAAATATGAGTAATTTTTCTTCCCCAAGAAGGTAGTGTGATTAAATAGTATTTTGCCTTTATTCAACACCTAAAATTTTCTTGATTTTCCATAGTTGTGGTGTCT
Source organism: Mastomys coucha (assembly GCF_008632895.1). Taxonomy (NCBI): domain Eukaryota; kingdom Metazoa; phylum Chordata; class Mammalia; order Rodentia; family Muridae; genus Mastomys; species Mastomys coucha. The sequence continues at coordinate 240,064,873 of NW_022196905.1, forward strand.
GTTACTGTTTAAAGTTGGAATTACAATTTACTGTAGTGCATCTAGTATTTTTACACAGGTTCCAGGGACAACCCGACATCCTCCTGCTTGCAGAGAAAGCATGTCAGCAATAGAGCAAGCTCTCAATTCCAAAAGAAATAATTGAATGGACTATTTCTATAAGACCTTTAATAAATACATCTATTCATTCAGAATTCATCTGAATGCCTGTTATGAGCCACATATTACCCTAAAGAAAGTCTATATATTCATTCTCATTCATGAAGAGCTTTTGACTAAGATTATCTGCTTTAATATTAACAATGATTCAGTAAAAAAGTGAATTAGTTCCTATTTCAGTTCAAAGAATGGGTTATTCTAGAAGCATAGGATCTTACATCATTCTGTAATTTTTAAATAATGGACAAGATGTGAAAGTTGTCTTATAAATGTTATGCCATGTTTAGATTTCTTCTAATGTTCTACATTGCTATTGCTGCAGTTGTACTTTACTAACTTGGTTTATTCTTGCTTTTCACACAATCAGGAAATACCCAGCTCAATATATGGCACTCTCAGGATTTAACCCCTATAATAGGTAAAGCCACCTCCATAGACTCTGCCAGCACTTGGGATATACTCTATTTCTGAAAGACGAGTTAACACAGAGAAAATCAATTTGCTATATGTTCCGAAGTCCTGAGAAAATCGACTGCTTTTTCCCCCTTTGTCTTGTATATGACTTCAAGTTTTCTGTGTAATGAAGCAGAGGGTGCAATGTTCCTTTCAAAATGGTGATTTTTAACACTCAGACTGGAACTTTAATCAGAAACATAAGGTGAGAGAAGTCTATGCATCTGCTCAGTAGAGTGAGACTTGAAAAGGTTTTTGAGTAACTTTTTTTTTTTTTTTGAAATTCTTAAAATGTGAATGATACTGAAAGGGTCATGGTTACAAGATTACTGAATGATATGATTCAAGTCCATGTTTTTTCTCTCTTAACCACACTCCTTCCCCTGTCTCTTATGAATCCTCTGTGTTATTATTAGTCCATTACAGATAAGGGAGTTCTCTCCACCTCTGCAGTCCAAGTACCAGGCATACCACAGGTAGTTAATAGGTGCTAAGTTTCTGTGGATGAACTCATCATTTAAGCTCCAAGCACTATATGTGCATAATATTTTCCTCATTTTATAGCACAGGGATTTTCAACTAGACCAATCAAGGATGGAAGCCTGGTTAACCTGTGAGGTGAGACTGATTATTAAAAACTTCTCACTCTGAGTCGCATCCATGGGAAGGATGAGGGGGAGTGACTCAGTGAGAGGAGGTCCAGGGGAGGGGCAGAGATTGGGTTGTACGATAAAACATTTGTTTTATAAACAATTCATGTTAAAAAGTATATGCTCAACTACATAAATCATGTATGCAGTGACAGAAAAAAACTTTCTTTTCATGGTAATCTAATAAAAACTTTAAATGACATTTTATCAACATTGTCAGCATTACGGGTGTAGATTTCTCCTACCACAAAAAAAATAAAATTATGCATTGCATACTATCAAACCCATAGTCATCTCCTAGATTATAAAGCACAATTTGATCTTGTTCAACTCTGCTGTCTTGAACTTGGAATAATGATGTGCTGCAAATGTTCTCTACAAACACGTTAGCTCTTAGAATATTTAAAATTTATTAAGTGGATCAAGCAATTTTAGAACATTCTAACAACTTGAAATGTTAAAGCATATGCCTGAAAAACTTAATATCACCTCTTTGATTAATGTATATTTTTCCTGCAGAATAATATACATCCTGTAGTCTAGATAAACAAAACATTTTGAAGTAGAAATAATTAACTCTAATACAATCAGGATTAACAATAGTTTTAATTATAGCTCACGCAATGAAACAATCTGAATCTCCACAGGGGGAAAGGATAAAGTGGAATGGATTTTATGAACCATTTAATTTGTTACGGCATTTATTTATATGTCTCTTATTAACTCTGCATTCAAACAATGAACAACACAAATACATTAGAAAATTTGATCAAATATACATGCATATATATATGTATGTGTGAATATATGTATATGCATATATTAATATATCTGTATGTGTATATGAATCTATCTATATCTATATATCTATATACATATAATTTGGCATTTTCTCTCAAATGATATTTTCAATGACTATTTCATTTCAGAAATTGTAAAAATGAAACCAAGTCATATTGTTCCATATATCTTATAATTTCAAAGAAGAGCCTTACACATCAATCTCCTTCTATTATCCATCTCCACCAAAAACTCCATCAGACTCATATTGGAGATCCAACCTTACCTAATACTTCTTTTTCTTCAGCTTAAAGTAACATATCCTTTTCCCCCAGATTTGTTACTGTGGTTGACACATTTTAGACCTTAAAACACATAGCGTGGACACGCAAATGTGCTTGAAAGTCATTCTATTGTCTGCTATTCTTCAAGTTATCTATTTCCAATAAATGTTGAAGGTATTAAAAATACAACCTTAAAAGAACTTCAGAGAGTATTCTCTTAGTTCTCAATGACTACAGAAAAATGTAAGCTATGTCTCTCTTTATATCTATTTCTGTCTCCATGTGACAATCAAGAGATCAAAAGCAGCCTGGAGTTTCACCTGGCTGTTCCAAAAGAATGATTAGCCTCATGCCATCTCTGCTGCTTCAATGCTTACTTACGCAGGCCCTCCAAGCCATTACTTTTGGTCTTACAAGCTTCAATACTTAACAAGAACAAGCTAAACATTATTTATTTAGTTTTAATGTGCATCTCAATGACTGCTTAAAAGCCTTACCTAAGGAAATCAGAACCTGGGAGGCAGATACACAGTACTCTGGCTTTCCAAAAGGCAAGCTTTTCTATATCTGTTTAGGAAAGGAGCTTCTTTTATCATGAAGGGATAACACCTTCATGATAAAAGTCTTGGAAAGATCAGGAATTCAAGGCACATACCTAAACACAGTGAAAGCAATATACAGCAATCCGGTAGTCAACATCGAATTAAATGGAGAGAAACTTGAAGCAATCCCACTAAAATCAGGGGCTAGATAAGACTGCCTACTCTCTCCCTACCTATTCAATATAGTACTTGAAGTCCTAGCCACAGGAATTAGACAGTAAAAGGAGATCAAAGGGATACAAATTGGAAAGGAAGAAGTCAAATTATCACTATTTGCAGATGATATTATTGTATAATTAAGTGACCCCAAAAATTCCAACAGAGAACTCCTAAACCTGATAAAAACTTCAGCAAAGTAACTGGATATATAATTAACCCAAGCAAATCAGTGGCCTTCCTCTGCACAAAGGATAAACAGGCTGAGATAGAAATTAGGGAAACAACACCCTTCACAATAGTCACAAATTACATAAAAATACCTTGGTATGACTCTAAGCAAGTGAAAGATTTGTATAACAAGAACTTCAAGTCTTTGAAGAAAGAAATTGAAGATCTCAGAAGATGGAAAATTCTCCTATGCTCATGGATTGACAGGATTAATATAGTAATGTAGTTATATAGTAATATAGTAATGGCTATCTTACCGAAAGAAATCTACAGATTCAATGCAATCCCCATCAAAATTCCAATTCAATTCTTCTTAGAGTTAAAAAGAGCAATTTGTGAATTCATTTGGAATAACAAAAAACCTAGGATAACAAAACCTCTTCTCAACAATAAAAGAACTTCTGGTGGAATCACCATCCCTGACTTCAAGCTGTACTACTGAGCAATTGTGATTAAAACAACAACAACAACAAAAACAAAAATAAAAACAAAAAACAACTGCAAGTTATAGGTACAGTCACAGGCAGGTAGACTAGATCAATGGAGTAGAATTGAAAACCCAGAATTGAACCTAAACATGTATGGTCCCTTGATCTTTGACAAAGAAGCTAAAAACATCCAGTGGAAAAAAGATAGCATTTTCTACAAATGGTGCTGGCTCAACTGGTGTTTAGATGTAGAAGAATATAAGTAAATCCATTCTTATTTCCTTGTACAAAGCTCAAGTCCAAGTAGATCAGGGACCTCCACATAAAGCCAGATACACTGAAACTGAAAGAAAACAAAGTGGGGAAGAGCCTTGAGCACATGGGTACAGGGGAAATTTTCCTGAACAGAACACCAATAAGTTCAAGAATTGACAAATGGGACCTCATAAAATTACAAAACTTCTGCAAGGCAAAGGACACTGTCAATAGGACAAAACAGCAACCAACAGATTGGGAAAAGATCTTTACCAATCCTACATCTAATAGAGTGCCACGGACTGGGGTTTCTTACATGGTACCTTGTTCCGCGGGATGATGGGTTCTGGCCAGGTGTGCACGGGATTTGGTTTTGACAAACAGACTAGACACGAGGGGTGTAAGGTCTGAGTGTATTTCTCAAAAAATGACATGAGGCTTTTACAATCGTTGCAAAAGAGAAAAATGAAAAATCTGGCAGCTCAGTAGTCGAGGTACATCTGAGGCCATCTAAAACACATTAGGTCTAAAACAGCAGCCATCTCCTCTGGACTGGTGCAGCACCCCTAGGCTCCGAGTATGTTCGGGCTGCATGGTCCGGGCCAGAGTCCCGGGAGGCTGCGGGTGCGCCAGCCAGGAGAATAGAGGCTTGAATCTCGAGTCCTCAATGTTGAATCTTCAATGTTGAATGCTCGAATCTCGAATGCTCAATCTCTTGAATCTCGACTGGTGCTGCACCCCCTGCCCCCGGGCCCAAGTGCTCTGGGCCGGGGGGTGGGGGGGGGCTGCTACTCTACCTAAGTTCTAGTTTTAGTCCGAGTGCTAGTGAATCCGAATGCTGAATACAGACTGCCTGTTGCTGAATGCTGAATGCCCTATGTTGTCTTTCTGTTAAGCTTTAATGCCCTACCCACAATGCTGGAGGCAATCAGTTTGGAAGGCTTAACATTCCAAGCTAGGGGTTGACTAGGACGTTGGAACATTGGTGAAGGTCAGAGAGCAATGTCCGAATTTTCTCTTACTAGCTGTAAAGAAATGATATCTTGGTGGGCCCCTAGCACACAAGTGCAAGGACATATCTGGGCTACCTCTGAGTTTGCCAGGCGAAAATGCAGAGGCAGGAGACTGACTTTCCTTGAAATTTATGCCTCAAATACTGCCGTCACACAAAGTGTGCATGGCAATAGAGGGTTAATATTCAATATATATAAAGAACTCAAGAAGTTAGACTCCAGAGGACCAAATAACCCTATTAAAAATGGGGTACTGCCAGGCAGTGGTGGGGCTTGCCTTTAATCCCAGCACTTGGGAGGCAGAGAAAGGCAGATTTCTGAGTTTGAGGCCAGCCTGGTCTACAGAGTGAGTTCCAAGACAGCCATGGCTATACAGAGAAACCCTGTCTTGAAAAAACTGGGGTACAAAGCTAAACAAAGAATTCTTAACTGAGGAACACCAAATGGCTGAAAAGCACCTAAAGAAATGTTCAGCATCCTTAGTAATCAGGGAAATGCAAATCAAAACAACCCTAATATTCCACCTCATACTAGTAAGAGTGGCTAAGATGAAAAACTCAGGTGACAGCAGATGCTAGAGATGTTGTGGTGAAGAGGAACATTACTCCATTGTTGGTGGGATTGCAAGTTGGTACAACCACTCTGGAAATCAGTTTGGTGGTTCCTCAAATAATTGGACATAGTACTACCTGAGGATCCATCAATACCAATCCTGGGCATATACCCAGAAGGTGCTCCAGCATGTAATAAGGACACATGCTCCACCATGTTCATACCAGCCTTATTTTTACTAGCCAGAAGCTGGAAAGAACCCAGATGTCCCTCAACAGAGGAATGGATACAGAAAATGTGGTAATTTAAACAATGGAGTACCTCTCAGCTATTAAAAACAATGACTTCATGAAATTCTGAGGCAAATGGATGGATCTGGAGACTATCATCCTGACTGTGGTAACCCAGTCACAAAAGAACACACATGGTATTCACTCACTGATAACTGGATGTTAGCCCTGAAGCTCAGAATATCCAAAATATAATCCACAATTCAACAGAAACTCATGAAGAAGGAATACCAAAGTATGGATACTTCGATCCTTCTTAGAAGGGTGAACAAAGTTCCCATGGAAGGAGATACAAAGACAAAGTGTGGAGCACAGACTGTAAGAATGACAATCCAGAGACTGTCCCACCTGGGAATCCATCCAATATACAATCATCAAACCCAGACACTATTGTGGACACTTATAAGTGCTTGCGGACAGGTGCTTGATATAGCTGTCTCCTGAGAAGCTCTGCCAGTGCCTGACAAATACAGAAGTGGAAGTTCACAGCCACACACTTGACTGAGCACAAGGTTCCCTATGAAGGAGCTAGAGAAATGACCCAAGGAGCAGAAGAGGTTTGCAGCCACATAGGAGAAACAACAATATGAACTAACTAGTACCCGCAGAGCTCCCAGGAACTAAACCACCAACAAAAGAATACACGTGGTGGGACTCATGGTTCCAGCTGCATGTGTAGCAGAGGATGGCCTAATTGATGCCCTTGATCCTGTGAAGGTTCTATGTCCCAGTGTAGGGGAATGCCAGGGCCAGGAAGCAGGAGAGGGTGGGTTGGTGAGCAGGGGGATGGGGGATGGAATAGGATTTTTTTTTGTTTGTTTATGTTTTTCGGAGGGGAAACCGGGAAAGGGGATATCAGTCGAAATAAAAAATAAAAGAAAATATCTAATAAAGAGAAAGAAAAAACAGAAAATAAAAGAAATTAAACTTTATGAAGAGTTCTGGAAAAAAAAAGGATCTTCTTTTTCTTCCAAGATTATAGTGGAGTGGGGTCTGTCTCCAAATCTGATAGTCCTGTTCTAATTGGACGGCCTTGACTGTCCTCCGTGGAAGATGTTGTGCCTAGTTCTGCAGTGACTTGATGTGTCAGGGTGACATGATATCAAGGATGGGTGGTGGAGCAGCTACAAAATGGTGATAGAGGGGACACTGGGAGGAAAGGGTTGGGCTGCTATTGGGATGTAAAGTGTATGTAAGCTAATGAAAAAAAAAACAAGAAAAAAATCTGATCAAATGCCAAGTTTTTCTAATTTAATTCTTAGATCTCATATTTACCTATTGCTGCTTAACATGGCAATATCCACTGTCATTGAAAACTATGTCAGGTGAAGAAGCATAAGAAGAAGCTGGATAAATTGCTATTGACTGCTATAGTGTGAGCATCAGAGGGCGCTGCAGATGAGCTAGGTTTATAGCTCGGCATTGTCTTTAATAGTAGCATTAATTTGATGTCTGCTGCAAGAAGACACCGAGATGAGAATTTATATGAAAAGCATCTAAGTAAAGGTCCATAGGGAAGTGTGAGAGTCAGAGAGGTATAAATAAAAAAAATGATGCACCTATAAAAACATTAGATTTGAAAAAAAAAATGAAGCACACTCTCATTGAGAAAACTCTGGGAGAAAAATTTAATTAAAGTACATTTATTTGTATATACATGGTAGGGAAGCAAGGGTGCTATGCCACCCTGCACATGTGGAGGTCATAAGACAAATAAAGTGTCTATTCTCTTTTCAATATGTGGGTGCCAAGGATTGAACTCAGATAGTCAGACTTGGTGAAAAGCACCTTTATCTCACCTTCCCTGGGAGAACTAATGTAAAGTATAAAGTGGTTCCGTTACAGAGGAAAAGAATGCAGGCATTCTCTGGATACATTTCTTCAGCCAGGTGTGGGTTAATTCTTGAGACAATCAAAAATCTGTTCTAATCCAAGGAACAAATGAAAAATAAAAGCCAAGTAGGACTTTGCAATGAACTCAGTTGACATTGGCACTCAAATGACATTGGATTATTAGATAGGTGTGAGAGATAACCCTGCCATATAAAGAGGTGACAAATCTTAACCTATCTCTTTTTGAATGAGAGTATCAATAAATGTTTCACTGTACACTGTCTGAAGGTCAGATGGAACAGCATGTCAAATATTTCACATAGTACCTAATGGTAGTGGGCATTCAATGGCTTCTATTCCCTTGTATGACATAAGTAAAAAATCATTTAAATATGTACAAAATCCTCTATAAATGACCCAACCCATCAATTCTGTTGGTTATAAGAAAAGGGCTTTTGGAATTTACTATTTATAATTCTTTTATGTAACAAAATAATTGCTGAAACCTGGGGGATAGGGACTGCTTATGGGTAAATTATGAGTCCAGATTTCAGTCATGAACTATTATTAACTCTTGGGGAGACAAAGATTTGAAAGAAGAAGTAAATACATTAATTAATTACATAATATCTTGCCAATTAATTTTAAGAGCCCCAGAAGAGATGAGAAGTTAATGTTACCTCCTAATGACTCTGGTTAGGTATGATGCATTGAACAAGTTGCTTAATTTATTTGACAAAGCGAATGCAAGATCAAAAGAAGAGGAAAGGTGTCTGACATGAGGACATCTTCAAAACTATCCAGGAACTCACCCTGAAAAATTTCATGTGTTTCATATATCATACATCACTATACAAGAATCTATGTGCCTGTAATCTCTACAATTGAATTTTATGCAAAAGAGGAATCCTTTTTATAAATAATGAGGGTGATATAATATTCATATTTCTAACAAACAAAAAGTAAAATGAACAGTAAAAAGATACGCTATTATAAAATAGATTATAAGTAGACAAATACTTTGTTTTAAATGGTTGAAATTAAATGTTCTTTTAAGACTCCTCCAAATACAAACAAATGTTTTGCTCCTTCTCTTGAAAATCAATCAGTATTTTATAGTATTTCTTGCATCATGTATTACAGATAAGTCATTTGATAAGAGTTAAGAAATTTTTCTCTAGTCTAATGTATGACAAGTGACCTAGTTTGTGTATGTGAACAACACTGACCAAGAACTATCTAGAGACAAATCTTTTTAGATTACATGCACAGGTTATCAGAAATAGAATCTATACATCTGGTTATCTACAATATTAATTATTTTTTGTATATGTTTAAAACAAACCTAAACTATATTACATTAATTATTTTACTGTGGAGTCCTTGTACACAATTAAGCATAAAACTCATTCTAATAAAAAATATTGGTTCAAATGTTTACTGGAAAACATTATAAATTCCTGATTATGAATAAAATAATTTGTTAGTTAAATGAATGGAGACATATAAGGTACCTGAGAAAGCAAGGCATCAGAGTTGCAGCTGTTGTGTTTGAGACTTAATTCTCCTACCTAGAGTCATGTGACTTCACTCAAGGCATTTAACTTCTGTAATATGAATAAAGACTGGAATCATTTTCCCTTGCTGATAAGTGTGATTTCAAGGCACAAATTTAAATTCTTCATCACTTTGCAAGTAATATATATGTGAGACCAATTGTATGGCCACAATATATCTTCTAATCCACAGTACTATGTTGATCTTTGAAAACATAAGCAAAGTAAGAGGAAAGTCCAAAGAGTTTCTTTGTTATAAAGGCAGACTTGGACAAATGCTGTCTGATGCTGTCAGAACAAAGGAAGGAGCAGAGTGTATTACAACTCTCTGAAAAACAGTCAGCACAATTTGTTTGTTCATGCCTCAGGCGTGTCTATACTGGATGTACTTCATAATGTAGCCATGGTTGAAACTGAGGTGATTTAGATTAAATATTTGGTTACAAAATAAAAAAGAAAGCATAAAACTTCTTAACATAATGTCTATTGCTTCCATTTGTAAGGCTGAAGTGCATTATAACATATAGAAAATGTCTTAGAATCTAAATTATCTCATGTTCTGACCAAGAGAAGACATAAGAAAGAGGAACTGTTAAGTCTAGGTGACTTTTCTGTGGTGAAAGTACACAGTATATATAGATGACTCTGAGTTGGTGAAACTGGGCAGTGTGTCATTGGAAAAATCGATCTTACCTGGAGACTGTGAAAAGGGGTTTGAGCTATAATTGCTATGTAGTGTGGGTTTATCCATAGCAGATGTAAACCTCTTTTGCCCAATTACCTTTATTTCACTTCCTTCAAAACTTTATTCTCCAGGTGGCCATCTTCTCAGGTAATTGTCCTAGAAACAAGTAATTAAATATATCTAGCAGTAGACAGTAAATACACTCAAGCTGTACCACCTTGCAGGGAGTTCCTATTCAGCCAAGCAGTGGTGGGTTAATGGAAACACTTGAATACTAAGTGGTGTTACTTCAGCTATAATAATTACCATGTTTGACAACCAGAATTAATAAATAATCAAAGCAAGTTCAACTTCAATTATCATTACAAATGTTTTTATTTAGTTTTCTTAAAAAAAAACAATTGACATCTAATTAATGTGTTTGGACCTGCTTGGGTTTAGACATTAATCAGATATCTTTAAATATTACTGGAGTTATTTATTTAGGATAAGCATATGCATAAACATACTTTAATGGCACTACAACATTATTCACTTTTATAATATTTTTAAGAACTGTGGCCATGGAATCTGTTTATTCATCTGTTCTCTAACATACATTGAACACTTTTGATATAATGTATTTCCATCATTTCTTCCTTCCCTTTATTCCCTTCAGACTCTACCATGAACACCTCATTTCTCTCTTTGAAATTCATGGTATCTTTTTCACTGACTGTTATGGTATGCATATATATATATATATATATATATATATATATACACACACACACACACACACACACACACATATATTCACCTGAATATATACTACATAGTCTATACAATGTAACTTCTATATTTGTTTTCAGGGCTGACCATTTTTTATTAGAGAATGAGCCAATCTGCTCCTCCTTGGGGAAGACTATTTCAATCACTCTTAGCATTCTTTAGTTTCCTGTAGCTCTTTGTCTAGAGGTGAGGCTTTGGTGTCATCCCCTGCCCACTTTAGCATGTCTGTTGTTGTTCTTGCTCAGTTCATCTTTATGCAGTCATGTTGGGGATGCTATGGATGTAGCCTCTGACACTTTTGGGAGTTATAATCTCACTGCAAGCTTCCTGATACTCTGGCTCTTACAATTCTTTCACCTCTCCTGCAATGGTACCTCAGCCTTAAGTAAGGGAGTGGATATGCAGACATATTTGTAGGGATTGGGCACCACAACATTGCCTTTTGATTGATTGTAGTTTTCTGCAATGATATAAGCCTGTTGCAGAGATGTTTCCTGAATAAGTTTAGCTTTTTTTTGCCTAACCATTCCTGCCAGCTTTATATTACTTATATTAGAATGCTAAAATGAAGAGCTTTAGGCGTCTTATTAAGCAAAATCTTTCCCAAAAGCTTTAATTATTTTATTAGTTCTTGTCACATTGTATTATGATATATGTTTATATGCTAACAATTTTCTGTAGATAATGTTTATTCAAACTCAATTCTAAAGTTTTTATTTTGTTTAATTTTGGTGTGTCCAGTTCATTACAGGATTCTCCAGAAAACAGTATCAACAGAGTCTATGAAAGCAAATGGAGTATCTATCTCCAAGTGATTTGTTGCTAAACTGGCCCCCTTGAAGTGTATATTAACTCTTGCAAAATTTTTCTAATTTGATATTAGACAAATATCTCATAAGAAACATGACTTAGAGGAAAGAGTTCAATACAATATTAGGTATATCAAGTATATGACAAGGCAGGCTCCATACTAGAGAGGCTGTGAAATGTAGCCTGATTCCATGCCTCTCCCTTTCTCTCTCTCCTTCTTGTTATTCCTTTGTGTATGTGAGTGGGTGTGTGTTCCTTTTGCCTGTGTACCTGTGCAAACATAAAGAAAACAGATCTATAGAGATAAGAATGCAGAGGAATTTTTGAGAAGTTTGAGGAGTAGAAAGAATATGATAAAAATTTATTACCTGTAATTCCCCAAGAATAAATATAAATATTAAAATAAAGAAGCATGGATTAGCCTCATCTATCACAAATTCATTGTGAAATATATGTAATGTAAAGCATAGGCCCTCATCCCTAAGGAAAGAATTGCACTGAACAGTACACACAGTAGCAATGAGCATGCCATCGAGTAATTAATACAATGATACTTAATGTAGTCTGTAGCATGAAGAGAGCACTTATAGTATGCAAATTTCTTTTATGTCTCTATACATAAAAACATGAAAACTCCTGACAAACAGTTTGCAAAATGAAGAAAATCTATGTCCGTCTCAAGCACTGGTTTTAAAACCCTAGCACTCCTTCTGCTTTTGCTAGAAAGAAACAGAGATCTGCCCACTGCTATTTCCACTTAGATTCTTCCAGTAATGTGGCTCCGGGGAGCAATTGCACTGACTCAGCACAAGTTGCCTGGTTGTGTTTACATGTGGCTTGAAGTTGCTTGAGTTTCAGTATCTCTGTCCTGCTCTCTGTCCCATGGGCATGGTGTGTTCCCTGACTCAGAGCCTTAGATATTTGGAAGGAGATAAAAATAGTCTGGTACAGAGTTGGTTTTTTTTTTTCTATCAAATTAAAGAAAGTACAGCTGAACCAGCTTCTGAAATTAGAAAGCAACCAAGTGCAAACCAAGTGATTATTCTATGGCTGCATAGGTCAAGGGCAAGTCAAAAGGCTAAAAGGAGAAAGTGCAACAGAATTTCCTTGAATGCTGCAAAGAATGCATGTTGAATGGAAGACAATCTGCATGCTTAAGCTACTTGTAGTGAAAGGAAGTATAGAATCTTATTTGTCAATGCCTTCTGGTTGGTTTAATTGCTTTGTGTTTATGTGTTCACTTGCAAATTCTAAGATCTTTCTCTATGATGCCAAGATTCTGATGGTCATACATTCATCATGGTTTCACCTTAAAGCTAAACTGGGTCCGGTGATTTGATTATATAAAACATGGCACTGAAAATCATAGCTAGGACTATTGAAACTCTGTGGTAAACTATTCTGATTTAATACCTTCTATTTTATTACTATTTCATTTTGATAAAAAGGCACTGATATATTTGGAGCCACGATATGTGCCAATAAAATGGGAGAAGTATTCATCCAACAAACAGAGAAATGTCAGTTCTAAGTCCAACAGCACGAAGAGAACTTTGGCTGATCAGAAAAAAAAAAAGTGAAGTAATTTAAAACCAAAAAAACAAAATTTGTGATCTATAACAAAAGAACATTTAGGAAAAATATGCTAACATTAAATTATAGCTTTCAAAAATATACTTGATCGGTAACTGAGGATAAAAGTAAACCAGAGAAATCAGACCTAAATGAAGAACTATGGGCAACTAATGAGAAAATTACCCTTTTCAGTATGATCCCACTTATTGATTTTCAGATAAAGAATGGTGATCTCTAAACCAAATATAAATACAAAATGAATTTAGTATATTGTATTTATATATTTATATATACACTATAATGTGGGTATGTGTAATATAACAATAATAAACAAAAGCTATCAATACGAGAGTAGAGGGAGTCATGAAAGTTCTTAAAGAAGAAAAGAAAGAAGGTAAAGTAATGAAATATTTTTAAAATGAAAACATTTCTTAAAGTAAATAAAAGGTAATTCAAAGTAATAGAAGTAAAACCAATAAAAATAAAAATCAATATAGAAAAATTTAGTAAAAGTGGAAGTTGATTTTTAAAGGCAAGTTGGTAAACTTCATTCTCTACTGAAAGAAGATACAAAAAAGCCAAAATTAATACATATGATCACAGAAAGACTAACTTGCATGCTACATAAGTGCTAAAAAGTTGAAATGATCAGTTCTTGAACACTATAAGTTACCAGTTTTCATTAAAAATAGAAATAAGTGGATTACTAAAGACATAGAAGTTGTGGGAGTAAGAAGAACTTAGAAAGATTTAAGGGAATAGAAACAAATCAGAATATATATCATAAAGCATTTCCAGTGAAAAAAGAATTAATATTTACCATTTAATTTAGAATTCACATGACAGATAATTTTAGCATAGCTATCCCCTATTTAATAATAAAAATAATATAATTTTAAATGAATAAAATAAGAGGTTGCTTATGATTTCTGTGAGCATATACAGGCATATTTCCTGTAACTTAGAAAGAAATAGAAGGCTTTTCTATCACTCCTCTTTGTCAAAAGTAAAGCCTGCATTGTTTTTGAGCTTGTCTGAGTTTTAGATTATGAGACACAAGAAAATGAGCAAATATATGTCAATGATACTTAAATTCTCTTCTTCTCAATGTATCTGGATATACAACATATACAAAAGAGGTATTTTGTATAGCTTCTAAAATTGCATTCAGTCATGCAAAGAAAACCATATTTTTCTAAAATGTAAATATGTCACAAACTTCAAGAATCTCCTAATATATTTGTCTATTTTCTGTTGTGTTAAAATGGAGAAGCAATTACTATGTCTACTGACAAAAATACTTTTAAGCATTTCCATGCTTACATCTGATTTTTAAAAATAATAGGGAGAGTCCAGGGGGTTCTGTGGAGGAGGAAGAGGAAGAAAAGGTGGAGGAAGAAGAGGAGGAGGAACTATTGGAGGAGCCAGAGTGATCAAAGGCACTATGAGAACACAGTCCACAGAATCAATTGATTCAGAATCAAGTAAGCTCCCAGATATCAGGGAACCTCTGCATATATCCTATGGTTGTTCTTGTAGGATTCCTAACAGTGCTAGCCGGGGCTATAACTGACTCCTTTGTCTATGATTGGCACCCTTTTCTCCTACTGGGTTTCTTCTTCCATCCTTGTTGGAAAAATAAGAGCTGGTTTTTATTGTAAGTTTTAATGTCATATTTGGTCAATGTCCCTGAAACGTCTGTTCTTTTCTGAGAGGAAGTGAAGGGGTGGATAAAGAACTGAGAAAGGGGATAACATTTGAAATGTAAATACATAAAATATCTAATAAAAATAAATAAATAAAATGAACTTTCCAGATGTTGGGGAAGGCAGTATTAAAGAGAATTTTCCCATAGGAAAAAAAAGAAAAAGAAAGGAAAAAAGAAAATATGGTGCCTTTACATAATGAAATATTACTCAGTTACTAAAATCAATGACATCATGAAATATGCAGGCAGATGGATGAGACTAGAAAAGATCATCCTGAGTGAAGTAACCCAGATCCAGAAAGATGTGTACTCACTTATAGGTGGATATTAGTCACAAACTATAGGACAACCAAAGAAGCTAAGTAACAAGAATGGCTTTCATCTTCTTTTTTAAGACACCACCTTGTACTTGAACCATGGAACAATTTTTTCTAGTAGATTATGCATGTTTCTTCCTTGTCCCTTTCAGCATTCTTTTTCACTCATGACCCCATCTCTACTTCTTTATTCTCCTCTTCCTCATCCTCCCAGTTTTCCCCCTTCTTACTTCCTAGTACTGTGAAACAAATCTAGAGTCTTCTACATGTTGAGCAAGTGTACCACTGTATATTGTCACCCCCAGACTCTTCATTAATCAATAGCTCCATGTCAAGTTAGAGTGACCACAAAGCCCACATGCTACTCTGACAGCCACTATGTGACATCTTTCTAGCCCTATTTCCTAAAGCATTCATTCTCTACAATTACTGTTCCAGTCTACTTATGTCCCAGTGACAATGACTGTCTTGTAGATCTGAAAACTCACTGGAAAATTTTTCTTGTGTGTATTGATACGTAGCCTTCCATTTTTCCCAAATTACACTTTTGTTGCCCCATTTTTTCCCCATTTAGTTTTCTATGAATGAGAATGGCCCCCAAAGCTTGAATATGTTGTCACCATGGAACATTTGTATTTGAAAAGATTAGAAGGTGTGGCCTTGTTGGAGGAAGTGAGTCACTGGGTTTCTTAGGGTTTTATTCTGGTAAAGAGACAATCATGACCATGGCAACTTTTTTTTTAATTATTTTATTTACTTATATCCCAAAGTTTGCTGCCTCATTCTTCCCTCAGAATTCTTTATCCCATGGCAACTCTTATAAAGAGAAACATTTAATTGGGGCTGACTTGCAGTTCAGAGGTTTAGTCTATTATGTCATGGTATAAAGTATGGCAGTACACAGGCAGACATGGTTGTAGAGGTGTAGCTAAGTTCAATATCTGGAACCACAGGTAGCAAACACTATGAGACACAGAACCACTAGGCCTGGCTTGAGTTTCTGAAACCTCAAGCCCACCCCTCCTCCACTGGCATACATCCACCAACCAGACCACACCTACTCTAAGAAGGTTACAATTCTTAGTAGTGTCATTCCCTATGGACCTACAGTGGGTTGGGGGGGGGGTTATTATTATTCAAATCACCACACTGTGGCTGGGGTTTTTGGTTTTAAAAAGGCCTTTCAGGACCAGAGTCTGTCTCTTCCTGCTGCCTGCAGATGGAGATGGTGAACTCTCTGTCACTTCTCCAACACTAACACCAGCACCATGTGTGCCTGCCTGCTGGCATGCTTCCCACCAGGATGATAATGGACTAAACCTCTAGCCCAGCTAAGTGCTTTACTTTTAAGAGTTGCCGTGGTCATGGTATCTCTTCAGAGCAATAGAAGAACACTGATTAAACACTTCCGTTTCTTCACCTGTGTCCTCAGTGAGTCCTTCCCAGTTTACAATGGGAACTCCTCTGTTAAGTTGACAATCTTAACTCTTCCATGCTATATTTTCCTTTCTGTTGTTTCTTATCATTTAACATCTTGTGAGCTCCACACATTGTCTGTCTTTTGTCACTGGAATCCCATTTATTCAAGGGCATAACCAACATCAGACCCCTTCTCATCTCTGTCTCAGTGATTGATTCATAGTAGGTGTTCAAGAAATAATTTGCTGGGTGCCAGCATGCTGATGACACACATGAAAGCTTGGTGCATTGTCTATGTATATTAAGTGTTTATAAATGGAGCTGAGCACCTCATTTAATTGGTTTTAATGTGTTCATTTTAGAGTTCTTTTGCTTCCTTGGATAGGACCTTTCTTTAGGATATTTTGGAAACTCCCATGAATGTTACTATTTTCTTTCTTTCATTCTTAGAGTGTTTGTTATTGGTGACTCACTGGAAACCTTACTAATTTTTAGGTGCTATTTTTATGGACTTTCCCAGAAAATAGTGTACCAATTATAAGAGGTGTTTTTGGTTCTTTGTTTGCTTTGGGATAGAGTCTAAACACAAAACGGTGATAATTTATGTCATCCTTTTATTAGAAATAGATACTTTGAAATAGCGTCATAATTTTTATCATCATCATCATCATCATCATCATTCCCAACTACTGATTTGTAAATATTTTTCCATTAATGACCATTTCACTATAGTAAATTGGAATCCTATAAATATGTATTCATTATTTCTGGGGAAGTTGCATGGTATCAAACTGTGCTGTCTACTAGTGTCAAGAAACTTACATGTACTTTTAAGAATATCACAATAGAGGGGAGAGGCCCTTGGTCTTATGAATGCTTGATGCCCCAGTGTAGGAGAAGGAAGGACAGGGAAGCAGGAGAGGGTGGGTTACTGAGGGGGATCTGGGATGGGATAGGGTTTTTTTTTCAGAGGGAAAACAAAGAAAAGGGATAATATTTGAAATATAAATGAAGAACATATCTAATAATAATAAAGAATCTCACAATAGGAAAATATTTTATTTTCCAGTAAATACCGTAGCAATTTTTCCGTCTATGTCTTTGTTTGGTTTTGCCAGAAAATAGAGGTTAAAAATGGAAAATAAAATGCCACAAAATCTTTAATGACTATTTCTTACTTGGAGATTTATGATACAGGGTATTTTTGCTCAAACAAAAACCCAAAAAATCAGCACAGCCACTAAACTAAAGTCACCTCTCTGTATCACGATACTGAGTTTTAACTCAATAATAATATTCCCCAGATGCTTGAAGTAGAAAAAAGTAAAGTCATCAAAATCAATATGAGCCTATTTTTATAGAAAACCATACTTCATAAATAACACTCTCTTATTACAGGTCCAGAACACAGAACTGTTTTATTTTATAATGGTCACTCACTCATGTTATCTTCTCTGTCTCTATTTCTCTCTTTCTATATCTGTCTATATATCACTGTTTTTGCTTTTAGTTCTCTCATTCTCTCTCTCTCTCTCTCTCTCTCTCTCTCTCTCTCTCTCTCTCTCTGTGTGTGTGTGTGTGTGTGTCTCTTTCTGTGTGTGTATGTGTGTGTTCTCCCTTGCTTCCTGATGAGATATATTAAGGTTGATATAATTTTAAGAATAGTAAAATTAACACCATTGGGAAAAAACAGGAAATAAGACTGGTGCTTTTCTTTGACAATTAAAAAAGATGTATTAGTTTAGGATAGAGTGAGGTAGAAGGAATGTGGAAACCAACTTTTTGACAGTTATATAATTTGTTGTTACTAAATCCAGTTTGGTTTGGATATATTGTTATTTGCAATTGTTGGGTTCTGATTTATACAGTGGTTTTTATAGAGTTCTCAAATGTAGATCCTGGGGAATTGAAGATGATATCTAGGTTAGGAACATTGCCTGCAGTGAAATATGTACAAAGGCAATGAAGAAATTGTCAGAACATGCAGAAGTTGCATATATTTGCCCATCAAAGTATAGGAGCTAGTAATGAAAAACAGAAAAAATAATGGTAACCAAGTCACAAAGAAACCTTTTAAGAAACTCTCCCTGTACAAAAAAAAAAAAAAAGACATATTACATCATTTATCAAGAGAGTGTAGTTAGATATTTACATTTTTGTTTTAAAAGTAAAAATAATTGATTAGATATGAGGACACACTAAATAATTTAAACATTTACTAAGTGAATTATAAGAAGAGTCTAGAGAGAAAGCAATCTCACACGAGAAAAATCATTAATTAAATTTTGACTGATAAATTAAACTTTTAAGTTTTCAGAAGAATACTTTTAGCATTCTGCTTTGTCCTTTCAAAATCATTAAAAGATGAAGGCAATTTTCTGTATTCCTATTTACTATGAGGATGAAAAGGTAAATTTTTATGTATAAATTTTAGAGAAGGTATAGATGAAAAGTGGTTTTATTTAGTCCACTGAGTCTCTATGTTTTTATAGGAGGGATAAGAATATCTGTCCATCTGGTCCCTGGGAATGATTTCAGGATTGCTCAGTAGGAGACTGAAGATTATTTATTTCTGGGGCTTGCTTACTAGGGATCAGTGAAGGAAATGAAAAAAATAAATCTTAGGCTTCATTATCTTAGATTTATTCTGATCTGTGCAAACCAGGACACAGCCATGCCCAAGGAGATGAAGTAAGAGTAACACATGGAAGGTGCTATCTATAGATTTCAATGGATTAAAAACAAAAACAAAAACAAAAAAAAAACCCCAAGAACTTCAACAAGCCAGGATCTCTCCTGGAAATTATTATTTGGAAATATATAATTTGGTTTAACTGTGGTGGAGAGCACACTTATGAGCTTGTCTGAAGTCTCAAGAACTACTTTGAACCTTTGAAGAGTGTTGAGACTTTTATATGCATATATTTAAAAACAGTTAAACGTAAAATAGAGGTCTTTGATTCGAAATAGAACAATGAGGGATTTATGGAAGAATTTAGAGAAAGTAGGAAACACTGGAATCTCAAAAAACAAAATGGTTTTTAAAGTGCATGAAGTAGTCCTAATCATAGAATCATAGATACTCCTCCAATAACCATGAATTCACTGGCACTGAGTAGGTATCTAGGTTTCCAATAACAGCCATGGTTTCTCCTGGTTGAACTGATGGTGGAAATCTAATTAGTTTGCCACGTATTATGGCCAAACTATGAGTGCCACCATCGTATCCTTATTGTCTCATGCTGGTCACTGATGTGGTTCATAAGTGTAATAGCTGGGTAGGACTGTTGCTTGCCTCTCTTCTCGGATGCTTACATGATGTCCTCTGATGCTTCCTTGGAGAAAATGCATTCAAATCAGTTCTTGCAGCTGGTTTTCTGGATTGTGTATCATGGGTACTGACCTTCCATTTCTGTGGGGTAACAGAGGATAAGAGTAATAGGATGTATGTCTGGAGAGTCTTTTGGACAACCCTGACTTACAAACCAAAAGAGGGCTTCATTTGTCTTCAGGTAGTCTTTGACTCTTGCAGGGAATATCACCAGCACGGATGAGAAAATTTAATGAGTCTATGTATATATCTTTACACAAAAATTTATATGTATGATAGTTTTCTGTATAATAAATTCATATTATGATCCCTTGTGCTTTTTCAGATCCCATTTTGTGATTTAATCCAGCTTACTCCTTCTTCTGTATTTCCCTCCATGCTTTCCTTACAAAGAGAACTTCTTTTTGTCATTTCCCAATTACATCACTGTATCCAACTAGTTTCTTTTTCTTTCTCCTACCTTTTTCTGTATTTATATTCCTTCTTCTTCCTAAAGAGCAGCTGCAGTAGATAACTGGATATTTGAATACATATAAATGTTATTTTCTTTATCTGAAATCCCCTGCACTTGACCTATTCATGAATTAGAAAGGCAAACCACATATATTGAAGGGATTTATACATCAAATTTAACAGATTAACAGACATAAATTTGCTTACCTTTCATTCCTCAGGTCAGAAGAAATCAACATAATGACTTACAAAGTATCAATAATACAATATTGATTTAGAAAAGAAGAGTTATAATTCTTCTTGGTAGCTAAGATTTAAGGAAATTCTTTGCTACTATAAATATATATTGGCCTATAATGAAGGCCAATATTTAAACATCTAGTGATACTAATGGCATTTATTTAGATGAATTTTTTAAGTTATTGATCTCACATATTTGAAAGCTTTTTATATAAATCTACTAAAGAATGCTTTAAAGAGGATGGTGAGCAACACCCTTGCACTGGCTACTGTAATTTGCTAGAATCTGGATGAGAATAATCCAGACGCAGTTGGAGAGTTAACTATCCTATGCAGTAGGGAATGGAAGAAAAAATACCAATTTATAAAAGAGAGAAGAAATTGGCAACTGTAGAAAGAGGAAGAGAAGAGTAACATGGCCACTAGAATCCATTCCAGATTGCTCAGCTATAGCTCACAAGTGCTCTGCACTCAGTGGGAAGGGGTTGGAACTACTGGTTAAAGAAGGAAGGCACCTACAAAACTCTAAAAAATTCTACTCCAGTATTAGTTCCATGTTACAGAGTGGGCAGAGATATCTGACAAGAAAAAGAAAAATTATGTTATGTTTGAAAATAAATTTTGTGTTTTTGTGTTAACTTGTGTGTGTGTGTGTGTGTGTATTTGTGAACTGTGAGTGTGGATACTTATGCCATAACACATACTACATTTTAGATTTTTCAGAAGTTGATGGGTTTTTTTCCTTCTACTGTAGGTTCTAGGGCTAAAACTCAAGACTTTCATGTCAAGTAATTTGTCCCTCTAAGTCCTATCACCAGTCCAAGATGCCATTTTTAAAATGACAATCAAGTCAGTGGCTAGGCAATTAGAGAGGCCAGAATGTGCATGAAAACTTTGGGTATAACAGAGGACTGTACTCACCTAGTCTTGACCTGCCAAATTTGTCTCACTAAAACAGAAAACATTTGAGTCAATACTGCTCAGTGTTACATTGGTTTGGAATCTTGTTGAAGCCTTATGCTAGTTTGAGACTCCCACATAGGGGATGAGACAAGCAGTGGAAAGTTTTTAATGGAATGAGAATCTAAGGCACATCAGGGAAAGCATTCTGGTAGCAGATAGATAGACAGATAGATAGATAGATAGATAGATAGATAGATAGATAGATAGATAGATAGATAGATAGATGATAGATAGATAGATTAACGGAAACACTCTTTAAATCAGAATGCATGCTATATGATTATTATCCACTCTCTTCAGGTGTTAGGACAAACAGAGATTATGATAACAAAGGCTGAGCTCTCATCAGTAAACACCAACCCAAGTAGCATTAGAAGAAAACATAAGGTAGCCTAGAGATAGGAATGGCACCTGCACTTAGTCAAGGAAGTGATGGCAAACACTGTGCCTATGAATGTGACCTCATAAAGAGAGACTCTGTTAACTATCTACTTGTACTATTTGTAGGCCACATGTCTTCTGTTTTTTCCTATGCTTTTGGGCTGTCCCTCAGTGCACAGTTAGAGCTGTTTTACTGCTTCTCCCTTAAGGATATTTTCTCATATTTACTTTTCCCTTATCTAACATTTCCCTTTTACTCTGCTATTAACTGCTACTCTAGTTCAGCTTATTTCCTTTTCACTTTTACTCTTATTAACTAATACTAAAGGATGCAACACACAAGCACTATTATTTTATTTCCTAACAAGATATTGAAGGAAGGAGAACTCTTCTGTAATTAATTAGTACTTTATTGTCATATTAGGTCCACTCATCATTCACAGTTGTTTCTATAGTTAGTATTCTAATCACAGAATGATTTAGGGTATTGTTGCCTAAGTCCAGTTGATTAGGGATTATCTAATGAGGGATACCTTCAATAGAGTTGAGATAAATGATACCTTAACCCTTGTACATCAGAGCCCAACTCAATCATTTCAATTACTTTAAAACATCATAGATGAAGTAAAAAGAAACTTAATGATATTCCTCAAGACCTTAGAAACCAAAAGTAAGCCGTGTTCCAAATAAGTAGATGTGAAAAAATGATAAAATCATGGCACAATTAATAAAGTAGAAATAAAAATGACAATGCAAAAATAGATGAATGAAGCAAAAATAAATCTAAGCAAACTAGAAGAAATATCTAAAGTAATAAATTACATATAGAAACATAAAGACTACAAAAGGTACCAATAAAATTCAAAGTATTTAAGACACAAGTGACCAATTATTTTTGTCGGGTTTCTTTAGAGGAACCTAACAGAATAAAATACATATTGCAGAGGAAATTCATTGAAGCGGCTTATGTGACACAGGCTTGTGAATGAGATAATCATTTTGCATTGGAGAAGAAACAAACAGGGTAGTTGCTCAGTCAACAGTGCTGCATGCCTAGCAATAGTAATCTGGCACTAAAGACCTAGAAGATTCTTGATGAATCATTGCATTTTAGTCAATATTGTGAGGCTAAAGAGGCTGGGTTCTGATATCCATGAAATATAATAGTAGGGAAAACTACAGGGTAAATGCCCTGGGAAGAAACAAGGAGTGAAGTTGTTCAGGCAAAAGCAGCTCTGATTTCTAGCTAGGTTTCGTATACTTGGGCTCACTCTATGGGGGGAATCTTCTAAATAAGTCACTTGATTTATATGCCATAGTGGGTTGGTACCTATGGGGACCCTCCCCCTTCTCAGAAAAGAAAGGAAGAAGAGATGAGAGAGGCTGGGTGATGTACGAAGTGGCTGTAATTGGGATGTAAATTAGTTAAGTAAAAAATAAATGAATAGAAAAAAGAGAGATTACTTAATATCTCCTTAGAGGTATATCTTTTACATCCAGCCATGTTAACAAACAAGGTTAACCATGACTAATCCATGACTATGTCAAATTGACATCCTATAATATGCCCTTAGTTTGTGCTTAATTTCAAAACAGAAGGAGAAATCAGGGTAATAGTTCTGCCTTACATGATAGAACTTTTCTTCATATCATCAAAACTATACTAGTCATCTCTGATAATAGATAGCAAAGTCCCTAAAGGACTACTTTATTTGTTTCACATTCTGAAACCTCATAACATTTAAATTCTGATATTTTAATTGGTGACTCATTACAAGGTAAATCAATCAAAGAAGCAAAACATAGAATCTGCATAGCACATTTGTATGCATGAGCAAAGATACATTTTAGCAGTAAATTGAGGGCTACTCAGGGCAATACTAACCCTCATTTCTATAACTTATCATATAGGCTAACAACTTTACTGTTTTCTTGTATTTAAAGTTCTTTCTTTTCTTCTACCTTCAGCAAGTACTTCAGTAGCTCTTGGTTCTCTATCTAAAGGGGTGATCCATATTTTTATTTTTTAATAACCTGTGCTATTTATTATCCTGCCTTGATTGGGTTATTGCAGTTTAATACTGACTCTGCTCACAGAACAAGGGAATACCAAGAGATGCCTAAAAGCATCTCTTGAATCCCAGCCATACATTTCTTTATCCTGACTCTGGAGATAATTCCAATTTTTTTCCTGATAATTGGGATCTGTAAAACTAGTAAACACAGTCATGCCTGGATAGTTTGTTATCTCAAGGGAATGAGGACCCCAAAAATTGCTAATGGGAAGCCTTAGTCCCCAGGTCAAGTTTGTTTTGGCATTTGACAGAAAGATTTTTCATTGTAGAAAATGAACACAAAACAATAATCTTCTTTGACAATAGAGCTTAAGATTATAGAAACATATTATTAAAAAATGATAATCAGTTACTAGAGTAAAGGTGAGATATATCTCTCATATTTGTATCCATGTGTTTCTAGCCCCTGAACCCTGGCTATAGGAAAAACAGCACTATATATTAGATACTGATTTAGAGTATATTTAGCTCCTGGAGAATCCTGCCAGAGATATCTAGACCATTTACTGCCACCTAGTTGGCTCTACAATTCTGCCTTCACAAGGTTATCCCACCAAACATAAATAAACCTATCCCAGACCCAAAAAGACATGTATGGTATGTATTCTCTAATAAATGGATATTAGCCATAAAGTATAGGATATCCATGCTACACACCACAGACCTAAAGAAGCTAAAGAAGAAGGAAAGCTCAAGCAAGTACATTTGAATCTCACTTAGAAGGGTGAATGAAGTAGACCTAGAAGGCAGACAGAGGAAGATATTTGGTTAGAAGAGGTGATGGGAAGGTAAACAGCTGGGGGGTGCAGGGCTGTAAGGATCAGGTATTGGGAGAGAGAGGAGAGCGGGCCTCAGGACCCAGAGAATGAATGGCAATCTGCAGCTGGCAGAGTTAAGGGATAGAGGTCACCTTAAGGATGTGCCAGAGACCTAAGATGGGAACATTCCAAAGAATCAATGGGGATGACCTTAGATGTGACCCAAAGCATTGGGGATATGGAACCTGAAGAGACAACCTTAACTGCAGTGGAAGAATAGAGATACCAACCCACCTGCAAATTTTTCAACACAACAATTTTCCTGTCTATAAGAAATACAGAGACAGGGATAGAGCAGAGACTGAAGTATGGCCAACCAGTTATGGGCCCAATTTGTGACCCATCTCATGAGCAAGCACCAATACCTGACACTCTTAATAATACTCTGTTTTGCTTGGAGACTATGATATGCTAGATAGGAGTCTAGCATAATTTTCCTCTGAGAGGCTCCACCCAGCAACTCACTGAAACAGATGCAGGGGCTGACAGCCAAATATTGGATAGAGCATGAGAACTCTTATGGAAGAGTTAGTGGCAGGATCTAAAGCACCCAAAGGGATAAGAATGCCACAGGAAGACCAGCAATCAACTGAGCTGGATCCTTAGTGACTTCCAAATACTGAGTTATCAACCAAAAAGCATACATGGCTGGACCCCCACCTCTTGCACATATATAGAAGATATGCAGCTTGGTCTTCATGTGATTCCCCTAACAACTGAAGTTGGGTCAGAGCTATTCCTAAAGCTGTTGTCTGTGTGTTAAATCCATTCCCCTAATTGGGCATCTTCTCTAGCCTCGGTAGAAAAGAATGTTCCTAGCCCTGCAGAAGCTTGATGTGTCAGGGGGGATACTTTGGTGGGGGTTGTCAGAAGAGAAGGTGAAGGGGAATGGGGGAGGACTGTTTTGGGGGGACAAAGAGGGGAGGCAGAGATCTAGATGTAAAGTCAATAAGTAAATAAATTAATTAATTAAGCAAACGTTGGGATGCAGAATTAAGATGTTGTTACTTATTGAATGCTAACTCTTGTGGCAAATATTTATATATTTATTTATAATAAGCATACATAATATATGTCATTCTAAAATAAGTAAATAAGTAAGTAAATGAATAAATAAATAGTAAGTCATACCAGCACAGATTCAAGGTGGACTTTCTGATCCAGCTACTTTAAAGTTGTAAGGAACATAGTAAGACCTATGAGTTCCATAAGAGTGTGAGCCCATAGCTACTCTTTTGGACTGTAAATTGGGTTCTTTGATCAAGAGCAATATTATGTGAAATACAATGAATATGAATATGGTACTTTTTTTTTTAGATATTTTCTTTATTTGCATGTAAATGTCTCCTTTCCCATTTTCCCCTCCAACAAACAAACAAACAAACAAACAAACAAAAACAACAACAAGCCCCTGATGCCTCCCCCTTCCCCATGCCTGCCACCCTACCCTCTCCCACTTATTGGCCCTGGCATTCCCCTACACTGGGGAACAGAACCGTTTCAGGGCCGAGGTCCTCTCCTCCTGTTGATGATCGAATTTGCAATCCTCTACTATACACATGCTGCCAGAACAATCAGAGGCCTTCCTATACACAAAAGATAAAAAGGTGGAGAAAGAAATTAGGGAAACAACTCCCTTCACAATAGTTACAAATAATATAAAATACCTCAGTGTGACTCTAACTAAGCAAGTAAAAGATCTGTTTGACAAGAACTTCAAGTCTCTGAAGAAAGAAATTGAAGAAGATCTCAGAAGATGGATATGGTACTTTCTAAATCCATTGACTGTAATTTTGGAAGAAAGAGTATATTCAGGAAAAGAGACTACATATCCATATTATAAATCTACTTCAGAGACAATAAAATGTCACCCTTTCTATATTGAAAGTGTTCCAATGTTGGAAAATGTTCGAGCAGGCCATTTATCGCAGGGATAGGCATGATATTGAGGGGTAAGTGTTAGTCTCTACTAGTGCCAGATATGACACGTTGCTGCCATATGCAGATCAGCCTTGATGAGTGGCAGTACATGTTGTTTAGCTCATGAATAACTACCTTTCTAGCTAAAAGGTCACTTTGCTCATGGACCCACCAGGCAATGATAAGGATGGTCTATGAAAGACAATATCTTGCATCAGAGAATAGGTCATTGTCTTAGTTTGGGTTTCTATTGGGGGCTGGTTAATGTGGTACAGTCCATTGTCACCCAGCAGATTCCAGGCAATCGTGGTGCTGGAGGAGATGAGCATTCTACATCTTCATCCAAAGGAAGCCATGGGCAGACTATCATGTAGGCAGCAGAAGATGGTCTCAAAGCCCACTCCCACAGTGACATACTTCCTCCAACAAGGCAACAACTACTGCAACAAGGCAACACCTGATAGTGCCACTCCTTGTGACAAGCGTATTCAACCCCCCACAGTCATTCTTTATGATAAAATACCTGTCCAGAGATATCAATAAGTGAAAGTTCACATATAAAAGGTGTATCTTTATTTCTTTTTCCGATTTGGTGATACTTTGCCACATACCAGTTCCCAAATATCTCTTTTTTACCAAGCTTCCATAGCATATGCTTTCCAAGTCTGTGACCTTCCAGCCAAATCACTGGCTTTAACACACTAATTGGCATTTTTTTTCCCTGCAAATGAAGTGCAAAGCTGTATGTATTGTCTAAAGTTCTACCTACTGTGAATATTTTCTTTTGTCACACCCCTTGTGTTGCCCAAGAAAAAAAGTGTCACGATATGGATTTTATTACTGGTGATATTTGCCTAACTTGCAAAACTGTCTTTCTCTGTCTATTGATCAGAAGATATACCTGATGAAGCCACTGGTACATGATGATGGCAGAAATCATCATCACAGGAATAGGAATCACAGGAAATTGGCCAACATTTCACATAACATTCTTATCACTTCAGGAGAAGCTCAGACCCAATCACATACCTGATACTTATATTTGAAGAGAGATTGTTGTTGTTCTTGTTCAACTTTGTGCCTTTTTATATTAGATAAACCCAGGGTCATGTTGGGCAGCTTAGTTTGCATGGTAAACTAAGTAACTTGGTGGCCCAGTATCATAAATGTAGCTTCAACACACTCTCAATAGCAGGCCAAGAGGTGTCTTTCATATAAACAATGCCTCCAAATAATATCATGGCTGTGCTTCAAAACTGCAAGTCCTCTAATAGGATTCACCTATGGGGAAGATAGAAATTCCCCAAACAATATTCTTTTCTGACATTAATAGCCTGAGTAATATTGGACCTTTTGGATCATATAATCCACTTTACAGTATAGGCTCTACTTTTGGAAGAGATTTTTGTTTCAGGCCCCTCTAAATAATAGCAGCTTTCTAAGTCACTTAATATATGGGTGACAGTAACACACTCCAGTTAAGAGTGTGCTGCCTCTAAAATTTAGATAATCCTACTTAGTCTGTGTTTCTTTGTTGGTGGGAAAAAGAACCAGGTACAGCAACTTAGTCTTCATGTTAGAAGGAATATCTCTACATATTCCAGAGCACTTGATTCATAGAAAGACTTCTATTTCTTGGATTTTTATAGAATTTATTACTGATATTTTAATGAACATATATATATTAGCATCAAGTACAAAGTGACTGCTTTATCCATTTCAACTGGTCCAATGAGTTTAATGGCATAAATATAATGGAGCAATTTGGTACCTTGTGGGTCAGACTAGTAATCAAGATGCTTGCAAACTCAGTTAAGACATGGGTCTGTAAAATAATGAGGTAGAACACTAAAAGTATACTGAAAGCCTAGCTAGCTGAAAGCAAAACATTTTTATGGTATTTATGAATAAGTACAGAAGAAAAATTTGCAAGATCAATGCATATATACCAGGTACCAAGGGATATTTTAGTCTACTCAAGTAGATAAACCACATCTGGTATAGCAGATGCAATTGGAGTAACTACTTGATTAACTTTGTGGTAATCAGCCTTCATTTTTTTATAATCCAACCATTTTTTAGACTCAAATACAAGGAGTTGTGGTTGGAACCACCACTCATTGGCAGTTCACTGATGGTGGCACTAATTTATTTAAAACCTTTTGAGGATATAATGTTAGTTGTACCTAATTAGGTTTTTTTTTTTTCTGTAGAGTCATCTCTGGTGGATTCTATTTATCACTTCCAACCATAATAGCCATAGTTATGCCATAGTTCAGGAAATAAATATAAGGATTCTGCAACTTCTAAATATACCTGTCCTAATTATTCATTTGGGGACTGGTCAAGTAACCACAGGATAAGTTTAGAGAGCCACTGGACACAATATGAGTCATACTTTGGCTAAAACACCATTAATCTTTTCAACTCCATGAACACCTACTTTAATAGACAGGCAACAATGTTATTTGAGGTTTCTTGAAATCAATGTCAGTTCAGATCCACTATTTAACAGGCCATGAAAGATACATTAGTTATTTTTCCTTAACATGTGATCATTCTACCAAACAATAAGTTCGTATTTCCTTTTGGGAACAAATTAAGTCAATTGTAAAGTTTTATATTGTAGCAAGGTGCTCCTTAAAGGTAAATGCCTTCCCCTTCATATAAGAGGATCTGAGTTTATTTCCTAGCTCAAATCTAGAAAGTAATTAACAGTCCATGGTTCTCTATGCTATGATTCAGTGTAGCCTTCCAGCAGTTTGTTCTGGAATATTACTGCCTACGCTCATAATGGAAGAATAAATTGATAGGCTTTGTATTTGTTTCCCATCTGGGAATGCCATGATTAACCAACCAGTGTCAAAGGTATACACAAATCAGAACTTTATCAATATTGCTTTGCTTGTTCTTGTTCTCACTGTTATGAAAACTATTTTCACATTGCTTTTATTGACTCAGTGTTTTCAATTGACTCTGGCTATTTCTGGATTGAATTAGATATTTTGCATTTCAATTTGCAGTTGATGCCTGGCTGTGGTGTTGCACTCCTTTCATCCCAGCACTCGGGAGGCAGAGGCAGGCGGATTTCTGAGGCCAGCCTGGTCTACAGAGTGAGTTCCAGGACAGCTGGGGCTACACAGAGAAACCCTGTCTTGAAAAACCAAAAAAAAATTTGCAGTTGACAGTGACTATGTCTAAAGACAAAGATGGGTGGACACTGAGGTAGCATCAAGGACTTGGTTTACAGATCTTTAAGAAAATAGAACTGCTTGTTTCATAGACATGTAGACATAATTGTTTCAGAAAAAGGTAGAGAAATCCATGCTTCAAGGAATAGGTTAGGAATACACTCAATGTAAAATAAATCCATCAGTAACAGAAATCAATGCCTTCAGTCTCCTATGTATCTCCATGCCAAGTTACAGGATTCTAACCTTTATCAGAAGTATAACTAGAGTATCTATAACAATCAATGCTATTGAAGCAACAATGCAAACTCTCCTAATTTAGAAAAGCCCAGACCTGGACTGATTTATTGGGGAATTTAACTGAACCTTAAAAGAAACTGGCACTAACTCCCCTTTTAACTGTACCACAAAGTAGAAAATGAAGGGACAATATTAAACAGTTTCAACAGTAAAGGATCTAGCAGAAGTTGCAAGTAGTTAGTCATATTAAAAAGACATAAATAAGCCAGGCAGTGGTGGCACACCACTTTAATCCCAGCACTTGGCAGAATGAGACAGACAAGTTCTGAGTTTGAGGCCAACCTGGTCTACAGAGTGAATTCTAAGACAGCTAGGGGTACACAGAGAAACTCTGTCTCAAAAAACCAATAAAATAAAATAAAATAAAATGACATAAATAAAAGTATGTTCCATGATATACACAGTGATGGAGTGATGGCATGTCAAAAAAATAAAATAAAATAAAGTGCCATTCTGGATAATAATAAATATAGCCAAATTCCATTGGTTTAATCAATCAACATTTTCTTTGTTTGGCTCTACACTGTTTTCTACAATCAATGCTCACACTAGATAAGAAATTAAAGCCAGTAGCACACCAGCCAAACGTCAGCCTCTTAAAGGAGTTAGGTGTGTAAAGCAATACTTTTTTCTAGAAGTTACTAGACTTAATTACATTATTCTTTTTTTTTTTTTTTTTGAGACAGGGTTTCTCTGTGTAGCCTTGGCTGTCCTGGAACTCACTCTGTAGACCAAGTTGGCCTTGAACTCAGAAATCTGACTGACTCTGCCTCCAAAGTGCTGGGATTAAAGGTGTGTGCCACCACCACCCAGCCAATTACATTATTCTTATATATACATAATTGCGTTATTCCTATAAAATAATACTATTAAATAGCATGTTGACAAAAGCAAAGGTGAATTTTACCTACTAATATATGCATTAGAATTATTAACATATTTCACAAACTTAAAATTCCTTAAAATATTTTGGATGTGGTAACTACTGTGAAGGCATGTGTATATGTGGGATTATGTGGGTATACCAATAATCATACATATGTGCAAGTATGTTTGTGCAAAAATTTCCATTGTATCTAAAATGTAGAGAAGGACTTTCTGGAAATTACTGCAGTTAAAGAAGCAGGAATGTATTATACCTACCAACCACAGGGGCCACCCCATCAAAATTTGAGAAAAATTTCCTACCAAACAATACACAGGTATAATAATGTCCTAAGAACCAGACAGAGTAACAGAAGCCAAGGACTACACCAACAAAGGCTATATAAGCTACCAACACCTAGAACTGCAATCTTTCCAAACCCAGAAGTCTAGACACCATCAGTCTATAACAGCCAAGGCAATATGTTTTCATTAGAGGTCTACAAACCTACCACAGCAGGAAGTGAGTATTTTATCACAGATGATATACTAGACTAAACTAAAAACTAAAGGTTTTTTTTTTTAAAAAAAAATGATAGAAGGATTTAAATAGAAAGTCAATGAACCCCTTAAAATGATCTATAAAAACACAAACAATGGAAAGAAATGAAGAAAAGACATAAATATATGAAAGTGAAAATAAAATCAACAAAGAAATTCCACACAGAGAGAAATCTGGAAGTAAAATTTTAGAATTTCAAAAAGGAACCTCAGAGACAAACATCACCAACAAGATGCAAGATATAGAAGAGATACACTCAGATATTGAAGACAAGATAAAAGAAATCAATACCTTGGTTAAAGAAAATGTTATGTTTTTAAACAAGGCATAAAATATCAAGGAAATCTTGGAACTACGAAATGAGCATATCTAAGAATAATGCAAATAGAGGAAGAAGATATCCAGGTCCCAAAGGAGTAGAAAATATTTTCAACAAAAACATAGAAGAAAATTTTCCTAATCTAAAGAAAGTACAAGAAGCACACAGAACACCAAACAATGTGGAATCAAAATATTAAACATTCAGAACAATAACAAAAAAAGTTAGCTAAAGCTTCAAAGGGAAAAGACCAAGCAATATACAAAGGATAGCATATTATAATAGCTCCTGAATTCTCATTTGAGACTTAAAGTCAGAAGGGTCAGGAAAAGATATTCTGCAGACTCTAAGAGATCAGGGATGCCAGCAGAGGCTATTATACTCAGCAAGTCTCTCACAATAGATGAAAGAAATAGATAATTTGCATTAAGACTAAATTTTAGCAATATCTATCTGTAAATGGAGCCTTAGAAAGGAGCTAAAACCAAAACAAAACAAACAAAATCCCTTTAGCCTAATGGGGTTAATCACACCCAGGAAAACACAATAAATTAATAGTTACATACTGGGAAGTTCAAAGAAGGAATGTGTACACACACACACATACACACACACACACACACACACACACACACACAAGCACACTGGAGGTATTAGAACAACAGTGATAACAAGGTGGTTGAGAAAAGATTAAATTTAACCTACTAAAAGGGGATGGATCATCTTCAGCTTTGTGGAGCTGGAATCAAAGAGGCCATTTCCATTTAACAGATCCTTAGACATGCAGGTTAGCTTATAAACATTTCCCTCTACCACTCCAGATTAAGTCAATTAATACCAGCAGTTCAGTTAATATTCTGAGGAATAGAAAAATATTGTCTCTTTTTCTGCTGTTAATACATTGTAGGCAGTTCTGGAGAGAGACTCTGGTCAGGGAAGTGAGATGTTGGAAGGACCAGAGGTTTGGTGGTAGAGTCTATCTACAGAGAACTGTAATTTGGGATCAATAATCTTGAACTATGAGGAAAGAAAATTTCAGTGTGCTATTGCTGCCCTATTCCACAGTGCTTATTCCCAGCAATCTGAGCTCCCCTTTGGGAACTCCAGGTACAAGTTCTTCAACTTTTCTTCACTGCTTCTTAGGGAAGTGTCACATATGGCTGGTTCTACTCACACCTATGTCTCCTCTCTTAGTGAATTTACCAAGTTTGAAAGTGCCTAGGTTCCATCACTTAGACAGACCCAGATACTAAACAATACCAATTCTTCTGCACCTGAAGTTGAAATCCTATCCTTTGATCCTGGTGATGAACCTCCTTATCATCCCTCTCTATGTTCCCCACCCTCTTGCCAATTGCCTTTTCTTTCCTCTTTGAAGAAAGAAACTGACAATGATATCAGAAGATAGCAAAACCTCCCATGCTCATCAATTAGCATAGTAAAGATGGCCATCCTACTAAAATCAATCTGGAGATTGCTTGCTGTCTTTATCAATTTTTCCACCACAAATAGCAACCTACAAATATCCACACACCAATAAACCCTTAACTGTTATAGAGAAGCCAGAAACAAACATTGGAAAACACACGGCAACAAAAATAGTACTGTTCCAGCAGTATGGCTGCATATTGAAGACTTCAAATAGCTCCATGATTTTCATTCAACAAAAAATTCAAGTCCAGATACACTTCACCTGAGAGAAGATGAAGTGGGGAATAGCCAAAAATGCATTGGTACAGAGGGTGAGCTCATGGAAACAGAAACAGCAAGTGTAGTACCTATGTGAGATTGCATCAGTTCCTCTGTGTATATATCACAGCTTTTATGTTAGTGTTTCTATGGGACTCCTGTTAGAAAAACTGTGTCTTTGTCTCTTGTGCCTGCTTTTGGGAATCTTTTTGTTTCTTCTCCAGTTAGGTTGCTGTGACAAATTTTGATACAATAATTCTTGCTTCATCTTAACATACTTTAGTCTGCCAAAAGTGATAATATTTCTTTCACTTCAATTCTCTTGTTTATGTTATATATAATTAAGGTCCAAAACCCAAGTTTATAGTCAGTGTCTGACAAAGATGAATGGAAAGTACGTAACAACTCTCTGTCTTTCTCTATTTCAATCTCTGTTTCCTGACTTCCCTTCCTGCCTCTTTCTCTTTCTCTCCATAATAATACTTTCAGAAAGAGAGCATAGAACATTACAACCTCATGAGTCTACATTTAGAGCTGCCTGTTTTCTCTGGCCCTTCGAATTTTACCACAAAGTTCTAGATGCTTTAAAAAATAAGCCTAAAATAAAGTAGCACGCAAATGTTTTCTGGACTCAAAGCAATTTTGCTCTTTGATGATTTTGTCACATTTCCCTTTATAGGGACATCAGAGGGAAACATCTGGCCAACATACTGCTGTGGTATGAAAATAAGAGAAGTACTGGAAAATGCATGCAGTGCATGGACAATTAACAAAAGACTCCAGTGGCATTGAGGTCTACACATCTACAGTGGAAAATAACGAAGAGACATGAATGAACATCTTGTCTCCAGAAAAAAATGAACTGAAAAGACAGATACAAATGTCAAGGAGCTCTATGGATATTTTAAATTTTATTTCAAGTAAGAAAAAGACAGTTTTCAGACCGTCAAAAACTTTCTTGAGGCAATACAGACTACATTTATTTACAACAGACATTTTAAATCAAACCCATCTAGATTATTCAGATAATATAGCCAAGGCCAAAGAAGGAGAGGCAACTTGCCAAAGGTCACAGGGTTATCAGAATAGCTAAGCCTACAGACTTCTGTTCATAATCTTATATCTAATCATGCACAGAATAAACTGGACAAAAATTTTAATGACTACAGAAAACAGATAATATATACCTATAAGAATGTATAAGGAAATTCCAGTCACTTCCAAAAACACATCTTTTGTATACGTGATATTACCTGAAGCATTCATAGCCAGCCTTCTTTCCAAATCCACTTGTGTACACTTACAAAATATTATGGATGTGATTCATTGTAAACAACATGATGACAAAGCAAGGTTTGCTGAACTAACACCAGACTTTGTCGGCATCCCTGTGTTGCTGCCCACTGCAGTGATGAGGGACAAGAACAGCCAAAATCAGCTCTCTAAATGCATTGGAGCCTAACTCCAAATTCCTCCAAGATGACAAAGTGTCAATAGAAGTAACGTGTAAACTAAACTGCACATGTACAGGTGGGAGTCAAAGATAACCTCAATGACTTTCTTTGTGGTGTATTTTTCAAAAATAACAGACCTGTTAGCACAGCACAGAGGGGGCAACACCAAGGACATTTTTTAAATAAACTAGAATGAAAGTAATATATGTAAAAACTCCATGTGCAGTTGGAAACGTCACTCAACAGTTAAGAACCCTGATTTAGGTTACAGTATTAAGATATGTTGGTTTACAACCATGTAACTCCTCTTCTGCCCTCTTCTAGCCTCTTTGAGAACTCTATTACCCAAATAATAATAATAATAATAATAATAATAATAATAATAATAATAAGTCCAATAATGAACAAGTGGGATTTTATGAAATTAATTTTTTTTTCTGCACATCAAAGGAGCAATCAACTAGGTGAAAGGGAAGATCATAGGGTGGGAGCCAATGTTTGCTAGGTATATATGCGATAATTTACTATCCAGAATATACAAAGAACTCTAAAACAACAAATGAGCCATTCAATTAATGAGCCTGGGGCCTCAATAGAAAGAAGGACAAGAATAGCTAAATATATCTCAAAACATGTTCATTATCACCAGAAATTAAGAAAATACAAATCAAGACAACTTTGAAATTTATCCATACCTCAGTCAGAATGTCAAAGATTAGTAGAAGCAAAAACTGGTGAAGTGACCCTTCCTGCCCTTTTTTTTTTTTTT
>NW_022196905.1:240100738-240101505 GCF_008632895.1 Mastomys coucha
TTTTTCATGGAATTGCAAACTGTTGAAGACACTAGGAAAAGCAGTTGGGAAAATTCCCAAAAGGTAAAACATAAATCTACCATGTAACTTAGCCATATGAGTCCTTGGCATGTACCCAGAGGAATCAGATACTGTTGCACAGACATATGTGTATTAAAGGTGTTTGAGGTTATACTTTAAGAATTAGCAGCAGAGGGCCAGGATGGGCTCTCTAAGTCTGAAATTCATTGTTTGGCAAAAGATATTTGAAAGCTATTGTACTGATGTTACTGGATAGCTTTGTTCAGAGCACATTCTAATAAATGTTTTTAACATTTTTGAATATTTCATATACGCATATACATACAACTATGCAATATATTTATATATTTATTTATACATACATCATGCATTTGATTACATCCAATCTTATTCTTCTACCCATTTCTCCTCTCCTATGGCCCACATTACATCTTAGCCCCTATTTTTTCTTACATATTTGTTTTATTTTTCGATTATGATATTATTACACCATTTATACCTTACCTCTCTTTTCTGTCCAAACACTCCAATATAACTTTCCTTGTTCTCTGTCAAACTCATGCTTTCTTTTCTTTTTTTTAACTTCTTTTTTTTATTAGATATTTTCTTTATTTACATGTAAATTTCTCCTTTCCCATTTCCCCTCCAAAAAACAAAGAAACAAACAAAAACAACAATAACAAACCCCTGTTGCCTCCCCCATCCCCATGCCTGCCACCCCGCCCTCTCCCACTTTCTGGCCCTGG
>NW_022196905.1:240104624-240159356 GCF_008632895.1 Mastomys coucha
CTTTCTCAAAGAACCAGCTCCTGGTTTGGATGATTCTTTGTATAGTTCTTTTGGTTTCTATTTGGTTGGTTTCAACCATGAGTTTGATTATTCCCTGTCTTTGACTCCTCTTGGGTGAATTTGCTTCTTTTTGTTCTAGCGCCTTAAGGTTTGCTGTCAAATTGTTGGTGTATGCTCTTTCCAGTTTCTTTTTGGAGGCACTTAAAGCTATGAGTTTTCCTCTTAGGACTGCTTTCATTGTGTTCCATAAGTTTGGGGAAAGTCGATTTTATTCGATATTAAAATGGCTACTCCAGCTTTTTTCTTGGGGCCATTGGCTTGGAGAATTGTTTTCCAGCCTTTTATTCTGAGGTAGTGTCTGTCTTTGTCACTGAGCTGGGTTTCCTGTACGCAGCAAATGTTGTGGCTTCATTTTCATTAAACTCTAGAAAGTCTTTAATTTCTTTCTTTATTCCTTCCTTGACCAAATTATCAATGAGTAGAGTATTGTTAAGCTTCCACATTTATGTGGGTGTTCTATTGTGTATGTTGTTATTGAGGAGCAGCCTTAGTCCATGGTGATCTGATAGGATACAAGGAATTATTTCAATCTCCTTGTATCTGTTGAGGCCTGATTTGTGACCAATTATATTGTCAATTTTTGAGAAGGTACCATGAGGTGCTGAGAAGAAGGTATGTCCTTTTGTTTTAGGATAAAAAGTTCTATAGATATCTGTTAAATCCATGTTTCATAACTTCTGTTAGTCTCACTGTGTCCTTGGTTAGTTTCTGTTTCCATGATCTGTCCATTGCAGAGAGTGGGGTATTGAAATCTCCCACTACTATTGTGTGCTGTGTAATGTGTGCTTTGAGCTTTAGTAAAGTTTCTTTTATGAATGTAGATGCCCTTGTATTTGGAGCATAGAGGTTCAGAATTGAAAGTTCATCTTGGTAGATCATACCTTTGATGAATATAAAGTGTCCCTCCTTATCTTTTTTGATCACTTTAGGGTGAAAGTTGATTTTATTCGATATTAGAATGGCTACTCCAGCTTTTTTCTTGGGACCATTGACTTAGAGAATTGTTTTCCAGCCTTTTATTCTGAGGTAGTGTCTGTCTTTGTCACTGAGTTGGGTTTCCTATATGCAGCAAAATGTTGGGTCCTATTTATGTACCCAATCTGATAGTCTACATCTTTTTTTGGAGAGTTGAGTCCACTGATATTAATAGATATTAAGAAATATCTAATATGTAGTTGTTGCTTCCTGTTATTTTTGTAGTTAGAGCTGGCATTCCATTCATATGTCTATCTTCTTTTAGTTTTGTTGGAAGATTACATTTTTGCTTTTTCAGGGATGCAATTTATTCCCTTGTGTTGAAGTTTTCCATTTATTACTCTTTGAAGGGCTGGCTTTGTGGAAAGATATTGTTTGAATTTGGTTTTGTCATGGAATACTTTGGTTTCTCCATCTATGGTGACTGAGAGTTTTGCTGGTTATAGTAGTCTGGGCTGGCATTTGTGTTCTCTTAGGGTCTGTATGACATCTGTCCAGGATCTTCTACGTTTCATAGTCTCTGGTGAGAAGTCTGGTGTAATTCTGATAGGCCTGCCTTTATATGTTACTTGATCTTTTTTCCCTTATTGCTTTTAGTATTCTTTCTTTGTTTTGAGCATTTAGTGCTTTGACTATTATGTGGCAGGAAGAATTTCTTTTCTGGTCCAGTCGATTTGGTGTTCTATAGGCTTCTTGTATGATCATGGACATCTCTTTCTTTAAGTAAGGGAAGTTTTCTTCTATAATTTTGTTGAAGATATTTACTGGCCCTTTAAGTTGGAGGTCTTCACTCTCTTCTATACCTATTATCCTTAGATTTGGTCTTCTCATTGTGTCCTGGATTTCCTGGATGTTTTGGGTTAGGGTCTTTTTGCTTTTTACATTTTCTTTGACTCTTCTTTCAATGTTGTCTATGTTATCTTCTGCCCCTGATATTCTCTTTTCTATCTTTTGTATTCTGTTAGTGATGCTTGCATCTATGTTTCCTGACTTCTTCCCTAAGATTTCTAATTCCAGAGTTGTCTCTTTTTGTGATTTCTTTATTGTTTCAACTTCCATTTTTAGGTCCTGGATGGTTTTACTCAATTCCTTCACCTGTTTGTTTGTGTTTTCCTGCAATTCCTTAAGGGTTTTTTGAGTTTGCTCTTTAAGTGCTTCTACTTGTTTACTTGTGATCTCCTGTAATTATTTATGGGTTTTTTTGTTTCCTCTTTAAGGACTTGTACCTCTTTACCTGCATTCTCCTGTATTTCTTTAAGGGAGTTAATAATGTCCTTCTTAAGTTCCTCTATCAGCATTGTGAGATATGATTTTAGATACAATTCTTGCTTTTCTGGTGTTTTGGGATATCCAGGACTTGCTGCAGTGGGAGTACTAGGTTCTGATGAAACCAAGTAGTCTTGGTTTCTGTTGGTAGGATTCTTGCGTTTGCCTTTCTCCATCTCTTGATTTTTGGTGTTAGATATTCTTAGTGTCTCTGATTAGAGCTTGTCCTGTCCCTGCTGCCCTGCAAGTCTCCTGTGACTTGTGGGGCCTGTTCCTCCTGGCTGGCTGTTCTGGTCTTAGAAAATCACTGGAGAGAAAATGGCGGCTCTCTTCTGAGTCTCTGGGTTAAGGTGCTCCTTGGAGGTTGGCCCTCCACTTGCAAGGAAGGGGCAAATAAGGACACTGATCCACCTATGTTACTCAGAAGCTGAGAGGATCCTGTCCCAGCCGCCCTGCAGCTCCCTTGCGACTCGTGGGGCCCATGCCTCCTGGCTGGCTGCTCAGGTCTTAGAAACTCACTGGAGATAAAAATCATGTTTTCTTTTTTTCATATAGAATTGTTTCTCTAAATGTTTCCTAAATAATCCTGAATAAAGCTCGTTCAGCTTCTATAGTGATATTTGAATGTATGTTTCAGGTTGACTGGTGCTGGAAAATCAATTGATGCCCTCTACCCTGGGGAGGCCTACCCTTCACACTATCTGTCAGCATTCCCTCCCTGTTGGTAGTTCTTCTTGTGGGGGTGAGACTTTGTTATCTTTGCTCTGCCCACCTTGGCATATCTATTGTTATCTTTACTCATCTTATGTTTACGCATTCATGTTAGTGAGAATTAAAGGATTTAGCATCTGATATTCCTGGGAGAATGCACTCTTACAGTAAACTCACTTATACTCTGGTTTTTGCAGTCTTTCTGTTCTCTTTTCTCCAAATTATCTTACCTTTAGG
The DNA here is from genome assembly GCF_008632895.1 of Mastomys coucha. Lineage (NCBI taxonomy): Eukaryota > Metazoa > Chordata > Mammalia > Rodentia > Muridae > Mastomys > Mastomys coucha. The sequence goes on from NW_022196905.1 coordinate 240,107,874, forward strand.
AGTAGAAATTGTTTTTCAGAAGTTTTTATTGGAACTGGGTTCCACAATTCTGCATTTTAATTGTTCATGGTCTTCCATGGTCTTTATCTATGAGAAAGAGAAGTTTGCGTGATGAAGTTAAGGACTACAATTATCTGTGAACACAGAGAACAATGTTTATAATGTACTTAAGGATTGTATTGTCTTAGTAAATTGGTAGCTGTATGTTCTCTTCTAAAATCAATGAGTTCAACTAATCTAAGTTAGTTGGCTATGTTTTTAGTACCAAACATGAATTCCTTCTTGTTGGTTGGGTTTTATGCTCAATTTGAGAGCTATAGATTACCACCCAGGTATACATGCCATTGCTGCTCCTTTAGGGTTATTACATCATGCTAGTCATTGCAGTTCATGTGTATTTCAGCTGGGTTGGGTATTTAGTTGCATTTATCCTTTGAAGTATGAAATTTTTGGTAACATAAAAGCTAGTCTTTGCGGGGGGAGATTTTCAGTTGTATCTAGCTCAGGTCCTCTGGGCCCCACATCAGAAGTACACAGTTTCTTCAACAATAGGGACTGACCTTCTACCTTTAAAAACCAACCATGGAAATAGCAATGATCTGTCTTATTTTAAGAGTTTCTTGGATAACTTTGGACAACAAATCAAAAGGTTTTTGTCATGCCTTATTTTGGAATTTTCATTAAGTGATCTTTAGCTTTAAGAGTGAGCTTTATATGTCCACATGGAAAATTTCAATGAAAAAATATTTTTATAACCCCAAATAATTCTTCTGGTGATAGTAAAGCATTAATAGTATGAAGAGACTAAGAGTTAGGAGTTAGAAGGTCTCCTTGATAACCAGACAGGTAGAGATAGGGACCATGGCTGAGTAATAAAGGTCACAAGTTTCTAATATGTCCACCTACTTCTTAACCTCTGGACTTGAGACAAAAGCATAGTATATCTGAGTCATACATTAGATTTACTTTTTAACTTCTTCAGAGTTTACAATCCAAAAGAAAATCAAGGTACCCTATGCTCCACAACATTTCAGCATCATTTGTTGTCAGTTCTTTTATTGATACATTCCTTTCTAAGAAAGGAATTCAATTTTTTTCAAAGCTAAGAAGAAATTCAAAGTTTTTCTTTTCTTTTCTTTATTTCATTTCCCGAATTGGTAGGACAAAAAAAAAACATGTTTGAGAAATTTCCCAGCTATTTCTTTCTTTTTAAAGAGAACTGCCAGTTTAGGACTCGGTCCCATTGTTTTGGATGGGTAAATTGTGGATTTTGTTTTATTATTTTTGGTTTGTGTGCCATTGGTCTATATGTCTACTTTTGTATCTATACCATCCCCACTTGTTACCTCAACTAGGATGATATTTTCTAATTCCATCCATTTGCCTGCAAAACTCAAGATGTCCTCATTCTTAATAGCTGAGTAGTATTCCATTGTGTAAATGAACCACATTTTTTGTATCCATTCATCTGTTGTGGGACATCTAGGTTGTTTCCAGCTTCTGGCTATCACAAATAAGGCCACTATGAACATAGTGGATCACATGCCCCTGTGGTATGGTGGGGCATCTCTTGGGTACATTCCCAAGAGTGGTATAGCTGCTTCTTCAGGTAAATCTATTTCCAATTTTCTGAGGAACCTCCAGATTAATTTTTAGAGTAGTTATACCAGTTCGCAATCCCACCAGCAATGGAAGAGTTTTCCTCTTTCTCCATATCCTCTCCAACATATGTTGTCACCTGAGGTTTTGATCTTAGCCACTCTGATTGTTGTAAGGTGGAATCTTAGGGTCGTTTTGATTTACATTTCTCTGATCACTATGGACTTTGAACATTTCTTTGGGTGCTTCTCAGCCATTCAAGATTCTTCAGTTGTGAATTCTCAGTTTAGTTCTATACCCCATTTTTGATTGTGTTATTTGGGTTTTTTTGATGATTAACTTCTTGAGTTCTTTATATATTTTGGATATTAGCCCTCTATGGGATGTGGGGCTAGTGAAGATTTTTTCCCAATCTGTAGGTTGCCAATTGATTTGTCTTATTGACTATGTCCTTCGCCTCCCTGAAAGAGGTACAGCTGAGAATTTCTCCTGGTGTTCCTGCTGATCCCTCCTGCTGACTCCAATTTAGGCTGAGGCCTGGCTGTCTCTGCTAGGTCATGTCACCTCTGTTGCTCTCCTGACTCTACTGAACTGGACTGCTGGTGTATCCATGAGGTGTTTGTGAGTGGATCATGCTGCTGCTGCTTGCTAACCTATGAACTGAACTGCTGATTTTCAGACAACACAGATGGGAGTTGCTCCAAAGAATCTTTCTAAACAGGTTTACTTCCCTGTATCCTTTCTTTTCCACTACCTGTGGTGGGTAGTGGTTTACAAGGAAGGTTAAAGCATTTGTGAAACATCATTCAAACTAGGATTTGAAAAAAAAATAAAGTTACAGTTTTCTGTGTGGGTGTGGTGGCAGACTAGTCCAGGGCACTGAATATGATGCCAGGGCTAGATCTGGAAGTTTATGCAGAAGGCATGGATCAGGCAGACTAACTTTGTTAGACCCTGAATAAAGAAGGAGATGGGAGGACTGGTTGGATAGAGATGTTGGATGCAATGCAGAAGGGATCTTTTAACTTTTCTAGCTTTATTTTTTTTCCAGAGCTTACTTAGTTAAATATGAAAATGTTGTGGTCCACTTAGGTCTGGGAAATATTACCTGGAATCACCTCACCAAAGGAAAGTGACTCTCTGTCTCCCAGTAGCCACCAACTTCTACTAGCTCTTCAGCTAGTGGTAGATTGCTTTAAGAACTGTTAATCTGTTAATATCAAAGCCACTTTAACTATGTGAATTAAGCTTTACTGATGAATTATTCTTCCTTCTTTCACAGAGATATTATTATATTTCTTTTTTCCTATATTGCAGTATACTTACTGTAGCTTTGATATTAGCTTTTGTTTCACTCTGAATAGTGCTTAGTTAGCAGGTGGCTCTTGATCAAATCCCTTTCCTATTTATACTCTGACACCCTGCTTACAAAGAGATAAAATGCAATGAACTTCATATATAAAAGAGTTAAAGCCTTTGTCCACCTAAAAACCAATCCAATTTAAAAGTTCAATAGAAACAGCCCATTCCCATGATGAGTCCCTTAATCTCCAAGGAAGTAAACATTCACAATGCCTTCTTTGCTCACATAAATTGTTGTAGAGATATGTTTTACAGGAGACAGTTCCGTTTTGTGTTTGCTCATGGGCCCCACTAGAATACTATGATTACAGTGAATCCACTTCATTTTTTATCTCTGTATGTTCAGATCCTTCACAGAAAAGAAGGTGGCCAGCAAATGCTTACTTAATAAATGAATGCATGAGGGGGTCCTGTAGTATAGGCTCCTGAGAATTATTGTTTAAAAATATTTTTGGAATTTATCCTCATACCACAAGAAATAAAACATATAACAAAGGATCCCTTGTATCCACCACTCAGTTTTTTTCTACAGTTAGAAATATTCATGATATTAAATGTCATTCAGGCAAAGATCAATATTGTTATAACACAATTAACCCGACCCCAGTTGTATTTCATTTGTTTTTCATGGACTGCCCATTCCTTACCATGTTCATTTTTCTGTATCTGTAATCTTACATGTACAGCTACTAGATTCTATAGGTTTTGTAGATTTCAATAATAATACTATAGGACTCTCCTCTTCTCAAAAAGAATCACCTTTGTGATATTCCTCTGAGGTTTCATGCTTCTCTTCTAAGCTTTAGAAATTAACATTCTATTTCCCTATCTCAATGTTTATATTGTTTAGAAAATGTTATGTAAATGTAATCATTCATCATATGAATGTTTATGATTAGCTTCTTTTCTGAATACAAAGCACTTAATATACACTCCATTTGGTGTGTCTCTCTGTGTGTTCATGTTTGTGTGTGTATGAATGCAGTTTGCTTCTCATTTTTGAGTAATACTCTATTAGATGGATATACTACATTGTTCTCAGATGGGTGTCTAAAAACGTTTCATTCAAAAATTCTCTAAGGTAGTTCTGGTGGTTATGTTTTTGATGCCAACTACATAAGAGGCTGAAGGCAGAGGATCACACATTTAAGGCAAATTCATATAATTTTTTAATATCCCTCCAATAAAAAGGTAAAGGAAAATTGTAAATTCTGTATAATCCTGCCCATCATTACTACATTAAACAAGTACAATTAACTACCTACCGTGAGCTTCCAGGATTCTCAAGGTCTGAACCATTGGCATTTCCATTCTAGCAGTAAGGACAGAACATCTTCAGCGTTATGGTCAGAGATTTGAATAGTTCTGAGTCAGTAATTCTGCTAAATCTTCATCATCCCCAGTATTTCTCTGAAGCACTCGACTCCAGGTGTATTGGACAATAAATTTTAAGATGAGAGGATGGTGAATTTAATTTTATTCTGAAGCACAAATAACTTCATAGTGAGTCTAAGAGCCTGTTCTTTGAGGTAAAATGTTTTTAAAGGAAGATCGGTGATATTTGATATAGCTGTTATAGAAGTGAATTTAACAAATCAATATATACTATGAATGTGAAGATGATTCAGGGTAGGGAAAAACATGTTTGTGAAACATATGTGAAGTATATTTCTTTCTTTCTTTCTTTCTCTTTCCTCTTTCTTTCTTTCTTTCTTTCTTTCTTTCTTTCTTTCTTTCTTTCTTTCTTTCTGTTTCTACCATTTTGGTTTCCTTTCTATGAGTCTTTTTGTTTTGTTTAGATTTTGCTTCAGGGAAAAGGGAAGAAAGAAGGGAGTGGCAGTGGAGGGTACAGGAAATAGAACAGTGTTAGGTCTACCTTTTGGTCACTGTGCATTGGGAACAATCTATGATTTTTTTATTCACTGTGAAGACATTTTAATAATTCTAAAAGTACAGTCATGGTAGGCTGCTGTCTACAAGCAAAAGAAAGGATCATTAATAGTATCAGGGATTGGTGTTTGGCCATACAAAGGAGGGAAGAATGAGGGGAAGGACCATTGAAGGGCGGAATGGCGACATAGGGACAGAGAATAGGATGTAAGGCAAATCAGTAAGTAAGTAAATAAATAAATAAATAAATGTAAACATTTTGAAAAGGTGAAAAAGACAACTACTAGGAGTAGATGCCGACACCAAATTCTAGAACTTTAATGGAGAATTTTTTTTTGATGAGTTTTACATAGATGTGACATGTTTTGTGCACAACTGTGAAATACTTTCCATGCAATGACAGGGTAGACAGAATAAGCACAGGGGTGTTTGGAAACCTTACTACATGCTGTGAATGAAAATTTGATGTGGTAGAAACAACTGAAGGCTGAAGACAGACAAGCCTGATTGAATTTATTCACTCTCTTATTTATGAGCAAGTGACTCTTGCAGAATCCTAGTTTGATCCAAGATACTGCTATCTTACCTTTGCTGTTAGGCTGCCGCAGAGATAGAATGTATGGGTGGGAGACAAAGTCTAATGAAGCTCAAAACATAACATAATTATGCATCTTAAATGGCAGCACAGACTAATTTTCTCCATTTTTCTTCGATTTATTAAAGAATAAAAGCAAGCAAACAAAAATTTAAAAAAAATACAATCAAACATAGGGACATGGATTTACCAAGACAGAAAGCTAGACTTTTGATTACCATACTAACATATGGAGATAGAAGAGTTTTATGTTTATAACTTCATGTCATAAATATTTATAGCATATAGATGCAAAGCATGTATGACGAATTGTTTTAAATAACATTGGAATAAATCTAATATTGCAAAAAATCAAAACACAGGTGAAGGGTCAGCAAGTCATGATGCCTAGGAGAAACATAAAGAATATTCTAATAGACTCAAACTAAAGATGGTTCCATTATGAGGATACCATGTGAGTCCACTAATTTTATCCTATGCAGCCTACATCTGACTGACTACTTGATAGATGTTCGACTCAAACTGTTATATTACCTGCCCACATTCGCTGTTGCTTCAGTAGATGACATTAAAATTCCTTCAAGCGCTATTAAGCTAACAAGGAGGTTCCATTTAGAAGGACATGGGACAATGATTTAACATTTATTTAATGTATATATTTCACTAGAAAGACAAGATAAAAGAGAAGACAAAGAGATGATTCAACTTCCTGTGTATCTTCCTAAAACTGTCCCAGAATGGAGAGTCCGACTGTTTCCAGTGGATGATATAAGCCTGTGTCCTCTTTGGTGAGACAGTACAAAGACTAAGGTGAGCCCAAAAATATGCATAGGTCAGAAGAAATGGAAATGCTCACTCATCCTTAAAGATTATAATTATGATTGACATTGGAAGCAATACTAATGGCATGACACATATAAAATCTCCCCTGTTCTCCAATTTATACTAAAGAAACAAAATACAACTAATGATTCCTGGTTAAGGAATTTAAAAATATAGCTGCAAAGAAAGATCAATACTGAGGTCCAAAATATGAAATTGAATGCAAATAAAAATTCTGTTAATATTTGAAATAATTGTTAATGTAGAAGGACCTGGGAATTCTATGAAAACACATCTAGATTTTGGAATAATCCTTTCCAAATCTCATTTAACTACATTGAAGGAATAAAGAAATGTACCACTGAGTTGCATTTTAATATTTAACATGAACTTCATTCAGATGACTCAGTTTTTAGCAACTCATTGAATGTCACGGTATCTCAGGAAAACTGCAGAATCCCAGTAGTTAATTTCTGTATGATGTATAATTAAGTACATACATTAATGGTTTTTAAAGACAGTGAAGCCAGATTAGCTTGAATAAAGCATTATAGGTTTCTCTTTGCTACTAAAATAATTTGCCTACATCTGGGAAAGTAACAAAAATTTGAAATATTAGACACTGTGTGAGAAAAGTTCAGAATTTGTGAAGATATATTTGTCCTATGTTTAATATCTTTTTGAAAACTAAAAATCTTCTGGCTTTGCCTTCTTCTTCTTCTTCTTCTTCTTCTTCTTCTTCTTCTTCTTCTTCTTCTTCTTCTTCTTCTTCTTCTTCTTCTTCTTTTCTCTCTCTCTTGTCATTTGTTTCTTTCTTTCATTCATTCATTCATTCTTTCTTTCTTTCTTTTCTTCTTCCTTTCTTTATTTCTCTCTTGTAATTTTGTTGAAGGGTTTTAATGTATAGCCTTGTCTGTCCTAGAACCCATTCTGTAGACCAGGTTGTCTTTAAACTCTGAGAACTGCCTATATCTTACCCCACCCCAGAAGCATTGGGATTAAAGACATGTGCCACCACTACCCAACTTCAGGTCTGTGCTTTTAAAAGGAGGATGTTATTATGGCTTCCTTATTGAGCATGTGGTTAATGTAAAAACTGATCCTTAGAGATATTACTTGAAATCACATAATTAACTAGTGAGTATAAATAAAAGGCCTTTTTTTGTGTTTTCAAACAACATGAGAGAATAGGACATTTTATAATAGTTACCTGTTGCCTGAGAAATGTGGCAATAAAAAATCTCTGCAGGTCTGTTTTATGCAGACATTTGCATATTTCCTTCTTTACAGGTGGTCAGGTCATTCATAGGTCCATTCCTTTTCTGTACCATTAAAAACTATCATATGAAAAATTTTGAAAGCTTGGCAAGGTCTTCTGGAAGAGATTTTGTGATCCAAATGTCTGTCTGAATACTTTCAGAGTTATCTGGCCTTTTTTCAATTCAAAATGAATTTCTCATCATTCCCTCTTAGAATAGAACAGAAGATTATTTCTACTATGTACTGTCCAGCCTTCCCTGTAGAATTTGTTCTTCTTAGGCTCTGCCATAAAGTTCATGGACAATAAGGCAAATGCTGCCATGTCTTCTGCCCTTCCCTATACTCAAATTCTCCTTGAAAACGCAAGTGGAAAAATGGAAGATAACTGCTTTATTTTGAACACAAATGTGGGTTATAATGTGAAATGATACTATTTTCTTGGAAGAGTCAAAGTAAATTATTTTATTTATTTGTTTTATTTATTATAACAACTGTTTTTTTATACCTTGAATGTGAACTGTCACACAGACTCTTTGTTTTATTAGATATTTTCTTTATTTATATGTCATATGGTATCTCCTTTCCCAGTTCCCCTCAAAAAAGAGAAAAAATAATATAAAGTAAAAAACAAAAAAACAGAAACAAACAAACAAAAAAAACCTTGTTCCCTCCCTCCTCCCCCTGCTCACCAACCCACCCTCTCCTGCTTTCTGGCCCTGGCATTCCCCTACACTGGGGCATACAACCTTCACAGGGCCAAGGGCCTCTCTTCTCATCGATGACTAACTAGGCCATTCTCTGCTACATATGCTGCTGAAGCCATTAGTCCCACCATGTCACACATACTCTTGTTTTGAATGATTGTGTCACTAAATGATGGCACTATATTGGGAAACTTTAGAAACTTAAATGAGGCCTAGTTGCAGAAAGTGTCACTGGGTGACACTGGATGTATTGCTTAGAAAATTATACATGCACTTCTCCACATAGTTCTATACTTAGTTCCTTGAGCTACCTTAATGTTATTTGTTTAAGAACCTCCTTCTTTGAAAACTTCTTGGCATCATATACTACCTCACCATGGGCCCAGACTTAACTCTTCATTAGGAAAAACAAGAAATGACACTCAATTGTGAAGTATACATAGAGTTGAATTTACAAAGAACAACAAAAAAAACCATATCTAACTGGGTTTTTTTGTTATTGTTCTTTTTTTTAATCTTTGTATTCTGATAGTTTGCTTACAAGCCACGAGGATAAATTTATATATGAGAAAATTGTGTATATTTGTGGGTGTACTGGAACATTTAAGTGGACATGTCATTTGAATCCATCAATATATACAAGTATAATAACATGCATTAAGTATTATGAGGTGTAGATTATGAACTGAAGAAGGAGAAAGACTTTGAAGAATCTTTCAGGATGTTCTATCTCATTACTTTTGCATTTCCTGAAAGCTTATATAATTTCTCTCTTCTGGGACATACTGCCACCTCTTGAAGGTCACGCTGACAGAATGGGCAAACTCATTATTTAATTCCTGATTTTCTAAAAGAAGTGACTGATGTACTTTATTCTGTAGTGTATGATTAGGTGCCTCACGTTAATAACAGAGTACAGACCATCTGCAATTCTGATTATTAGCCTGTCTTAGAAAAGTGAGGGTTTCATTTTACAAGTATTGAACTAATTTAAAATTCACTGGAAGTTCATTATTTTCATGTGATAGGATAAATTTGAGAACACTGAATTTGAATTCAGCATGAGTTCTTAATACACAGGGGAAAGAAGGAAAAACCCACTCATAATGTAGATAAGAAGAAGAACATAATATAATTACCTAGATATTATTTACTTGACATTCTTATAACTAACTTACATTGCATTTTTTTTCCTTCAAAACATTCAAACACATCCTTTGGAACTTATTGGTTATACTTGGGTAAGGAGAAGAGTAATTGTACACTTGCACCAACTTAAATTCAAACACAATCATCTCATTTGAATTTTACTATACCTCCATTATCTTCAGTCTTCCTAATTTTTTTATACATGAGGTGTTTTTGCCGAGTAAAGGAATTGTGAGGACTGTAATATACTGTATGGAGTATAGTAAGGAATGTCCTAGTTTTTACTTGTGCCTAGTGGGACTCAAGTCAAATACATTTTCAGTTTGGAGAAAGAAAAGAAAGTAGTAAGGATGTTTGTGAAAGGATGATTCGAGTTACAAGGCTTCAGAAATCATGTTCCATGATTGAATCACTTCCTGATTTCCACTTTTAATAAAAATATTGACTTGCCTCTCTCTGTATGTTAGTTATTATTTATTATTTGTCACCAGTTCTTTGTCCTTGGAAATACTGAATTTTAACACATTATCAGAAACCATACTACTGAGGAGAAAATACTTGCAAGAATGCTATAATAACTGAATCAAAATGGAGATTATCAAGTCCTGTTGCTCAATAAATTTTCAATAGATCTCATGTTATCAAGTAACTAGAATCATTGTTAGATTTACTAATCTACACCCTGCTAAACACTGATAGCTCTGAGAACATCTCATGTGAATGCCCCTCTGGCTATGGGAAATTTCTTCTTCTTATTTTTCTTTTGTTATCCTAATTTATTTTCCAAACATGTATGAAAGGAACATTTATAGCAGTAGTTCTCAACCTGTGGGTCACAACCCCTTTGGGGGTCAAATGACCCTTTCACAGGGGTCACATATCAGATATTCTGCATATCAGATGTTTACAATTCCTAACAGTAGTAGCAGTTATGAAGTAGCAAGAAAATAATTTTGTGTTTGGGGATCACCACTGTTGGGTTGGGTTAGGACCAGCACAAGGAAAGTTGAGAACTGCTGATTTTCAGGATGACAAGTGTGAGATTTTGCTCCTTTTTCTTTCTCTCTTTTTAATTAGATATTTTCTTTAGTTACATTTCAATTATTATCCCCTTTCCTTGTTTCCCCTCAAAAGAAAAAATTCTTATGCCCTCCTCCCTCCTCATGCTCACCAACCTACCCTTGGGAAATTTCAATGATTGCTGAGGTTTGATGTGCACTAGCTCTTCTAATGATGTATACCATTGTTTGCTTAAATGTAAACATTTTATCAATTTATGCAAAGCTATACATCCTCTTTTCTTGCATCAAAGTCTGGTTGTTGTCTTTCACAACTAACAAAAGAAAGAGTGAAAATATCATGCTATTAATAATATCAGATAAGATGCATCAGCTATATACTAAACACTAGATTAAAATTATGTATCAAGTAACTCACTTGACCTTTACACATAAAGCATACAGTGTATATTCTGGCTTCATTTTGTTCCTTATGATAGAATTGAAAGCAGACATTTTAAACAATGAATGACTCAAAATTATTATTGCAATGTTATACATATATGTGCAATATACTGAAATAAGCAAATTTAGACTTAAGACATGAACCTGCTTGGCATATTGTCATTAAGCATAGTTTTACCCCCTGCCTGGGTATGAATTGTCTATGCATGTTTATGTCACAAAATAAAAATGATAATAGCAAGTGCAACTACACACTCACCAGCTAAAGTAGGGCAATTCTTCACATTGCATGGAATGTACCATAATGAAATATGATGCAATACGTGGTAAATGGGATAATATATGGAAAAAATTTTGAAGTTAATCTATCTAGTATGTCTGATTTTTATACATATAAGAACAATGTCTAAAATTAAAAGAATCACTGGTTTTAATATAGTATATATTTAAAACCCTGGCTTTAGTGCAGAAAAAAATGATTATTATTTTTGTTTGTAATAGTGACAAAATTTAATTGTGACTCTGAAATGATGGCATAATATAAATCAATAGAATAGCAGTGAATGGCAAACTATTTACAGAAAATTTGTTTTTCCTTCTCAAAATGAGAAAATAGAATAAAATGAAGATATAAAATACTTGTACAATATTTCTTTGTGAGATTTTAAATAGAATGAGCATCTTAATGTTTGGATACAGGACATATAAATTCATATAAATTTCTGATTCAAGCAATATTCTGAAAATCATGGACAAGGGCCCAGTTTTGATAATTACTTCTTTCCACTTCCTAATACTCCCATAAATTATGGCCTTCTTTTGCCTATCTATCTATCTATATCTATCCATCTATAATATCTATCTATATCTATCCATCTATAATATCTATCTATATCTATCCATCTATAATATCTATCTATTTATCTATCATATATCTATCTATTTATCTCAGTATATATAATATACAATAATATACATTCACCCCAGGATCATGCACAAAATAGTTTCTTTGATTGAGGGAGGAGGAGTATAAGGACAAATGTTTTGAAGGTAGTTACAGATTCTGCTTACTTTTAAATAGAGATTCAGGTTGCCCTCCAAAATCCATGACTTCATTAGTCATTATAGTTAGCTACTTTTCTTATATGAGACAGAATTTCCCCTTGTGAAGTGTGTCTTAAGCAAGTCATTGGTTAGGGTCAAAGTATGAGTGCCAATTATGTATCTTAAACATCATTATACATGTTGGTTATTGTGGTTTATAGGTATCAAAGTTGAATGATACTCTTGGTTACTACTATTCTTAGAAGGCTTCTCTGCACCTAGTACATGGAAGTTAGTTCTTAGTGAAGATGGGATTCTAGCTGTGCCATGAATCTGATGGGTGTAGTGTCCTTAGCAAGAGTACTTTAATTACAGTTGTGATGATCAACAAAATGCATTGGCCATAGTTTGGAAACTTTTGAAAATCTCTTGGACATTTTTAACCAGTAACTCAAAAGAGAGCTTTTTAGTTTTTTTCTAAGATGTATTTTTAATAAACCAAACTCCCAATTTTATTGTATTCATAATGGTACCATATGTATGCAAAGTCAGATATTCAGGTTTCATATATTATAAGTAAGGAAAATAAATATGAGTACAGAACTTTTATTTTTGTAACCATCCAACTAAGTAAGTAAGTGAATAAATAAATAAATATTGAAACACTCAATATTCTATATCAATTCCCTTTATCTATATTTGGTTAACTCTGGGCTCAGCTGTTTCATTTTACTATCCTTAGTGTCTTCTGCAGTTTGTCGCACACAATGGCCTCCTGACTAAATGTTTGGAGAATGAACAAATGTACTTAGAGACAGCTTTTACATGCACAGTGTGCTTAGCTGTCCTAGCAGATTTTGAATGTCTCCAATTGTGATGGAATTATATGTGTATCTCTGAATACAGGATGAGAATCAACAATATACATTATTTTAAAAGAAGTCTATTATTTTCAAAAACAAATCATATAAGGGAAGGAAATCTAAATAAGGGCACAGAAAATAAATGAAAATGTGATTTAATGTCTGCCAGATTAATTTAAAATCCTAATATACTCATATATATGTTTATTAAATGAAGTTGGACTGGATGTTCCAGTATTCTCCATCTTCAAACTGAAAATGATTCTAGAAATGAATTAGGTGCTAGTAGTAGATATATTAACTGTACCATTCTGTGCTAAGGACATTAATGATGCATTAATTTTATATGATAAATATGTGAAATATTTAGCAAACAAGGTCAATAAAAGAATGTTTCTTCTAGAGGTCACTTCAAAATTTGCTTGTTCTAATTAACTATCCTTAAATATTTGTATTGCCTAATATAATTGGTTAAAATTATTTTAGATTAGACTGTATTGTCATTTTCCTTAAGATATTTACTTCCTCAAAGTCACAAACCATTTGATTCCTATTTCCTATACAGTCTGTTGTTTTCAGGTGGCCTTTGATCACATATCCAAAATTTTAAAGAAAAGTTACCATTTCTCTGATCATGAAGTGTTTCATGGTCTTAAAATATTGCTAGTAAAGATTCATTATCTTGTAATACCACAGATCCCATGTTTAAAATACCCTGTGTCTTCAACTCTAAGACCTCCGCTCAGTTCTGCAGAGCATTATGGTTTTTGGACAAGACTAAGATGACTGCACACCAGAGTCTCCGGGAATAGATCATGAACAGATCAAATAGGGTGAAAATAGCTCTGTTCTATAAATAGAAACTTAGATAAAAGTGACATATTAGATTTAATATTTGAGAATAAGGGATTGGTAATATGAGTGGTGTTTTGAATAGATTCATGAGAGGAATAAAGATGATTGTCTCAGGGATAAAAGGATGTCTTGCCTACCAGAAAATTTTCTTTTTTATTTCAACAAAAGATCTATTGTGGCTCAGACATAGATGCACTATGCCTGTAGGATAGAAGTCTGGAGAAAGGAAGTCAATAGTGGTGAGAACAACCTCTTAGCCAGGAGTTTGGGAAAAGTTATATTAAAGGAATGAATATATGGCAGAAACAAGTAAGAACTCATATTCTTTTAGGTTCCCTAAACTTGTAGGCATTGGACAAAGTATATCAGTGACATATGATATGTCAGCTAGGTGTCAGCTTCTGTGATAGGTTATATTTAGTATCTAGAGGAGCCTTTATGCTTAGAAGCAGCAGCCCTGATGAAGAAACAGTGGGTGAGAAGTGGGGGGGGGGGGCAACAAGGGAAAAGATATAAAACTTTCTTCATCTGAAATACTAATGAGAATTAAATATGGCTTTTTAAAAAGTACTGAAATTTCTGTCTACACCCCCTCTTGGCTTTTTTTAATATCCCTAAAAGGCTGGGATTAGGAGTCCTCCCACATCCCAACTCTCTTGGGAACTTTCATAGCACCACTCTTGATTAAACTAACAGATTAGACCCGATGCCATAAGGCACAGCATTTCTTCTTTGAGAAAGAGAAAATAAGAATAAAGTGCTAGATTGCAATGCTAATTATACATTCTGTTCTAGTGTCAACCATCTGTTGCAATTGTTTAAAAAGCAGACATAAGTCAACTGTTAGGGGTGAGATGTTTACTGTTGTGAACACAGAAAATGCTTATGACACCAGAAGATGCTCCTTATTCTGCAGCACTCCTAAAGGCTACAGTGGGACACTACTAATGTGTGGGAGAGTCTGTCTTTTAGTGAGAGAAAAAGTAATAGGGCTGAGTAGCATAAGTTTAAATACCAGTCATACATACTCTTTCAGAACTTAAAACGCTATAATTTATTATTGTATCAAATTTCCTTGTGTGCACATGTGGACCCTGAGTCCAAGAATATGATGATATTCTTATTCATAAACACTTATAATTTTGCATATTTTATGCAGGTTGTTTATTTCTACCCAACTGTTTTGTTATTCTGTCCATAACTGAGGGGCATAAGAATTATTTTCTCTGTGTCTTTAATGCATATAGTAGCAAAAAAATCATCAAAGCATCTAAAATTTGTTCTTATACAACTGGACAAAAAATGAGTAAATGCTTTCTAAACAACATCAGGTGGAATGTCCTATGCTTATATAGGAGTTATGCATTTCTTTTCCATTTTAATCCATTCACTGAATAAGCTGAGCATTTCTATAACAGCAGCAGCTCCGTAGTGACAATGACGGGAATTTAACATGTTACTTTTTATTTATATTATGGGAATCAAATGGAGCCTAACAATAAAATAACTCAGGTCAAACCTTGAAAGCCAATCTATCCCCATTCCATTTATGAAACAAGGAGTCCTTTTAGTAAAGATAAATTTGATATCTTTGAGTTACTTAAAGAATCTAGGTTCTGGGGCACCCAATGAGAAAGTATCCAGGTTCATGGGCATCTCTGGGTATGGCACAAAATGCACGGCTTCTCTCTTGCGCTATCTTTGGGGGGCTATCTTCCAGAATTTGGTATTTTGTTGTCAACAGTCACATCACAAACAACTGTCCTTCATCTCTTTGCTGTCCACCATTTTGTAACTTTACAATAATTTGTTTCAAGTCTCCATCACCAGAAGCACAGCCCTGAACAATCTTTCTTTCCTTGGGATCATTCCACATTGAGAAAAACACTCAAGTTTTCTATTAGAAATTCCACAGAGAACAAAATAGCTCTTTACACCTTCCCTATAAGATTTATCTTCCCTTTCCAGCCACAGCCAACAGAAAATTTTGTGGAACATCAATGTTGCTAATAAACACTCTCCATTAAGGTTTCTAACTAACTGAATACATGCTCAGGGAGTCAAATAAGGCTAAGAGTTTTAGTCCCTGGGAGCTCTGAGGGTATACTAGTTAGTTCATATTGTTGTTCCTCCTAAGGGGCTGCAAACCCTTCAGCTCCTTGGGTCCTCTCTCTAGCTCCTTCATTGGAGACCCTGTACTCAATCCAATGGATGGTTGTGAGCTTGTACTTCTGTATTAGTCAAGCACTGTCAGAGCTTCTCAGGGGACAGCTATCTTAGGCTCCTGTCATCCAGCATTTGTTGGCATCCACAATATTGTCTAGATTTGATGA
Organism: Mastomys coucha; assembly: GCF_008632895.1. Classification (NCBI taxonomy): domain Eukaryota; kingdom Metazoa; phylum Chordata; class Mammalia; order Rodentia; family Muridae; genus Mastomys; species Mastomys coucha. Next base: position 240,123,813 of record NW_022196905.1, read on the forward strand.
TTGAATATGGGAAGGATTTCCAGGTGCTCCAGCAGCATGCATATAGCAGAGGATGGACAAGCTGGTCATCAATGGGAGGAGGGGATCTTGGCCCTGTGAAGGTTCTATGCCCCAGTGTAGGGGAATGCCAGATTCATCACACACACACACACACACACACACACACACACACACACACACAAATAAAAGAATAAGAAAATATGTCAGGTTAATTATCATGCCAAGAAACTGAACATAATCCGAAGTATGGACTTCAATTGGATATTAAGGCTTCTCTGACATTATTTTTCCATGTTTACATTGAATTCATTGTCTTAGACTTAGGTCAATATGAAATCCTTACTATACTTTGCCACTTCCATATGCATTTGCATGTCTCTCTCTGTTTTGTTAAATGTGAAAAGGAAATGAACAGAGAACTGTTTTACTATAGTAACATCTGTATAATGTCAGGATGAAGTCCAGGAAATGGTTCATCATCTTTGGACTTTGAAATTAATGATTACTTTCCTTCTAAGCTGAGGGGCCACAGGTGTTTTCAGAATGGTAACTGTAAAGTGTTTCAAAAGTACTGTTCCTTTTGGATAGATGTGGTGGTAAAATCCCTCAGCAGTATTTTAAAAACTAAAAAACCAGTTTCTTTTGACTCTAAAGGAAAAATAAAGAAAAGCAAATTATTGCAAGGAGTGATTGATTTTCTTTTCTGTAGTTCTGACATCAAATATGTTGTGTTTAAAATATACCACAAATGTCTCAAACTCATGTCTATTTTTCATTCTTTGTCTTTATTGTCCTTTTATGTAAGTACATCTAAAACAGATACTTTATTCACTTATATGTTCTTCAAAAGAATACCCTAGTTTTCAAAATGGGCAATTTCTTTTTTTTTTCTCTTTATAAACTATATATTTGATAACAGGCTAATATACAAAATATATAAAGAACTCAAAAAGTATTTATCATGAAATAAGCAACGCAGTTTAAATTGGGGTACATATCTAAACGGAATTATCAAATCAGGAATCTCAAATGTCTGGGAAATACTTAAAGAACTCTCCAACATCTTTAGCCAATAGGGAAATGCAAATCAAAACTACTTTGAGATTCCATCGTACACTTGTCAGAATGGCTAAGATTAAAAACACAAATGACAGCTCATGCTGGTAAGGATGTGAAGCAAGCATATCACTCCCCCTTTAGTGGTGGGAGTTCAAATTTGTATGACCACTATCGAAATTAGTGTAGCAGTTTCAAAGGAAGATGGGAGTCATTTTACTTCAAGATCCAGCTATACAATATTGGGCATATATACAATAGATTTGCACTCTACCACGAAAAGTAGTTGCTCAACCATGATGATTGGTGCTCTTTGCATAACATGTCATGTAGACATTAGAAACAACAAAGATGTCCCTCACCAGAAGAATGGATAAAAAAACCTACACAATGGAGTATTATTCAGTCATTAATCAAATTAACTATGAAATTTTCACATAAATGAATGAAATTAGACAAAAATTGTCCTGAGTGAGTTCATCAGAACCCAGAAACCAAAATATGAATATATGCATTATATATGAATGTTAGTTGTTAAATCAATGATAACCAAGTTACAGTCAGAAGCACCACTGTGGTTATGTATAAAGTATTGGGGGAGGGGCAGATGTTTTTCTCTAGGAAAAGGAAATAAAATATATAGTTATTGATGGGTGAGAGAGAGCAGCAGAAGGATCAAGTGGAGGAGAGAGAAGACTGCAGATGAGGAAATAAATATGGAGAGAAGGATAGACAGAGACAGAGAGAGAACTAAACTGAAGGGCCACTTGCGGGAAGTATTGAAACCTTATATAATAGAATATTTCTGAATTACATACTGATATAATAAAATTATAATAATGATCTAAATGAAATTACCAAATAATAGGAAAGGCAGAAGCCTAACTTGCCATGTCCTATTACCAAATGAAGCTTCTATTCTACTAAGATTCAGTTACATTTAATTTAAATATTGTTTGAAGGGGTCCTATGGGAATGCTAAAACAACCCATACTATTATCAAAACTACAGGTTGCTCTCCATAACAGGCTTCAAGATACCCATTGAACATGTAGAAGTTCAGTTGGTACATATATAAAGTGTTCATTCTTTGTTAGAATTTATAAATACAGTATAGTATGCTGTATGCTACCAATGAAAACATGAAAATGGAAAGTGACCACAAAGCCTTTAATCTACGGTGGTGTCCTGTCTACAAAATATTCTAGAACAGAAGTACAATAAACCTCTTAGAAGTAACCAACCAATATTTGATTTTATTTAATGCATATTTTATGTATTCAACCCATAACACATACTACTTGGGAGACCAAGAACCAGAATCCAAATAGCCAAGGCACCTAGGGTAAAACAGAACACCACTACTCTACTTAAAGAACATAGTAACAAAATGACACCTAATGACATTCTGCTATACTCACAGAGCAGTGCTTTGCTCAATCATCATCAATCAATCAGAGAAGATTCCTACTGCAGCAAATGGGAGCAAATATAGAGTCCCACAGCCAGACAATAAGCAGAAAGTGAAAGACCTTGGAACATTCAGCCAAAACTAGGAAGCCTCCATCAAATCCCTTCCCTCGGGGCTTATAGAACCCTGTGGAAAGAGGACACAGACAGTGTAAAGGCCTAAGAGCATGGAAAAAAATATCAAAAAGCAAGGCCCTCTACATGAACAGGGTATTTGGAAACTACGTACTCAAAGAGACTGAAACACCATGCACAAGACCTCCATTTGTATGCATTAGATTTGATCATAACAATGAAAGAAGTGGATACATATCCCTGTCACTAAGGCAGCAGTTATATTCAACTTACACTCACTTGCAAAGGAAAATCTAGATTTCTCCAAGGGAGGCTCATTGAGAAAACAAACTACTCTTGATGGTAGTCTACATGCTCAGAAGTAGACAGCCAACAGAAAATGAACTCAGTGGCAACTTAATATGTTGCTTATTTCATAATGTTTTGCCATGGCTTTTTTAAAAAACATAATATCTTAATTTTAATTTTAATTTCATTTTATTTATATATTTTTCTCTTTTTACCATAAAGTTCCTTTGGGTATGTATTATGGCATTCAGTTTAGTGTTTTGGTAGAAACAAGTGAGTCTCTCACTAAATCAGTTTCTTCTGTCTTTTCTTGTGCTTTTTCCCGTCTGCTGTATTTGTTCTATTCTGATGTGTTAGCTTTTTGTTTAATTTTATTTTATTCTGTTGTGTTATTATCCCTTAAATGATTGCTTAGTTCATAATGGGAGACATAAAGAGAGAAGAAATAGATGGTAGAGGAAATAGGGAGGAACTGGGAAGAGTTGACAAAAGTGAAACAGGATTGGGGAAGATGATGGACAGGAGACCCAGTTAGTGAAATACCTTGCTTATATGAGGGATTATATCAGATCCATCAGATACACAGTACTCCTGCAAAAATCAGGTAAGCCAAGGATGCTGTAATCTCTTATCTCAGCATTTGGTAGTATAAACACGGCAGATTCCTAGAGTTATTATCTTGAACCTAGCTAATGAGGAGCTATAGGTTCAGTAAGAGAACCTGTCTTAGAAATAACATAGAGAGTGGTAGAGGACACTACCACCCAACATTGGCCTTTTGTCTTCACATATATAAACAAATACAAAATGAATATATGCATGTGAACGTGGACAGATATTTTGAATACTTCCATGCACAGACAGACAGATACACACACACACACACACATGCACACACACACACACAAGAAATTCAAAATTAGAGTTATTAAGGAAAGTGATTATCACTTTAAAAGTAAATGCTATTATTACTATTTTTTAACTTTTTATTTAGTTCCAGTTTTTATAGAATAAATTTTATTGGGGCTTACTGTCCCAATCTACACAATATAGCACTGGAATAAGACACAAGGACATTTTATATTTTTATTAACTAGATGTTGGCATTATTCTGGGCAGGTTCTGGGGTACACTAACCTACATCTCAGCCATAGGCTCCATGTTACATGCCAAGTGTGTTTTGTTATGTTTGCTCAGCTCCTTGTGTGAAATCAGGGAGAGTTTATCTTGTACACACACTCATTGTCCATGTACATGGTCCATCCTGCCTCATGGAGACCTTATTCCCCTACCTTTTCCCTCTGCTCTTGCTCCCTACTTAAGAACCCCTACTGTAATGGGTATAACGCTGTATTATGTTAATTTATATCCCCAAAATTGTTTGCAGGTGAATCCTCAAGTAAGACACTGAGGGACCCTGGTCCCACTTGGTTCTCATTGGTAAATAAAGTTTCTGGCAGCCAATGGCTGGGCAGGACAGGCAGAGGCAGGATTTTTGGTATTCCTGGGAAAGGGACCAAGGGAGAAAGGGAAAAAGAGATCCTTCATTCTGAGAGAAAGAGAGGAGTGATGCCATGTCTGAGAAGATACAGGACAAAGAGCACGGCTGCCATGTAAGAGCCAGGAGAGAACAGTCCAAAAAGGCTTGGCCAACGGGATCCGGGGCCCCAAAGTTGAATATAGAATTTAGTAAGTAATAACTTGGGAATATCTGAGAGAGCTGGATTAGCCACGTGGAGGTTAGGGAGTGGCCCAGCCATTGAGCTGTTTAAGAAATATCAAAATATAAAGTGTGTGTGTGTGTGTGTGTGTGTGTGTGTGTGTGTGTGTGTTTCATTCAAGAACCCAGAAAATTGGGGCAGGTAGTGAAGAATGTCATGGTCACTACTGGGATCAATTTGAGTATTTAATTTGGTACTGTTATATCCTGCTCCATCTCCAGTGCTGACATTATCTCTTTCCCACCCCGTCTCAGCCTTTTATTACCAATCAGAGATTATTGGGCAGTAGTCTTTTGCAACACATTAGTCAATAAAATGCCCATGTTCAGAATGCAACCCGACATCTGACTACACAGTGCACAAAACCAACCACAACATGTTTTATTGAATCTCGGTATAATAAGCTGTGTGGATCTCTTCTTAGAGGGAGAAGTGAATTTTATGATCCTGTATTTTCTATCATATTATTATTATTATTATTATTATTATTATTATTATTATTATACATTTCTACCATGTTTGGTGTATGTTGGCTTCCCCATAATAGAGTTCAAATTTAATACTACCATAAATGCTGATACTGTTTTGCTTTCCAGAAAAAAATCCACACCATAAAAAATAAAAACTAGAAAGTGAGTTAGAAAGAGGAAATCCATGTAGCTCCAAACCATACTCTTAAATTCTTAAGAATCTTAATAGTATTTTTACCTGTTATTTACAGGAAGGGATTGAAATATAAAGGGAGAGAATACTGAAATGACTCTCAACACAAAGACTGGATACACATAGCTGCATAATTGCCTAGTATGAGACAATCTTTCCCTAGTACTCTGAATTTGTTCAGTTACAGATTAGCCATGGGGAAGCTTCCAGTTAGGAAAGCATGCTTTCCTTTTGACCTGTTTGCTCAATTTGAGAACCTGTGCTATAGCTTGCTCTACATCAGTCAGAGACTAGATCTCTGTGTTTCAATAATGAACTGTAACTACTTATCTCAGTGGGATGATTCATTTTTTTGCTTGTAATTACTAGATATGGTATTCATTACTTGGAACCACAATTCCCATAGATACTTACTTGCATTGACCTTGGCCATAGGGCTATATAACACACGGCCAGTCGATTCATTTCATGGCGTAGCAGCTGCCAGCGTGCTCTGGGATTATATGAGAAATAATTTGGTCCCCAGGTACTAACTTTTAATAATTATCTATGTTATTTGGATGTCAATCCAGTCAAGTTCTAGTAATAAGAAGTCTTCATTTCAGGAAGATCTTTTTTATTTTAATCAATCATTAAAATTTTACTATTTTGAAAAAAAAAATCTCTTACTATATATAGATACTTTCCCCAAAGGGTTCCTTAAGGAACAACATGTTTTTGGCAGTTCATTTTTCTTTTTTCCCCATTTTGATCAGTGCCTAACTCATTCTCTAAAGAGGATTTTGCAATCCTGAGATTGGCCCTAGGGTAATTCTATAAAAAAAAAAAAAATCTGTTTTTTTTTGCAAGTCTATGTCTCAGTGTGTTTCACAGACCTTACATTATTTAATCTAAAAATCCTCTAAGGATTCTTGTGGTTTCTGTTATATAAATAATCAACGGCATGCAGATTGCTGATATATACCAATGGCAATAGACTCATTCAGTGGCAGAGGGAAAATTCCGAAATTCTCTCTTTTTTTTTTTTTTTTTTTTTTTTTGGTAAATGGACAAAAGCATGAAAATTTTTAGTGAAATCATTCTGAAAAAATATAATTCTCCCATATTAATGCAAAATCAACTACTTCAATCTATTAGGTAGCTTTACATCTTTGATGTGTGTCAGTGTGCATGTTCTTGGTTTGTACACATGTGAGAAGGTACAAAGAGGCTTGCTGTTAAGATAAGATCTTTTCAGCCAGGCGGTGGTAGCACACGCCTTTAATCCCAGCACTTGGGAGGCAGAGCCAGGCGAATTTCTGAGTTTGAGGCCAGCCTGGTCTACAAAGTGAGTTCCAGGACAGCCAGGGCTACACAGAGAAACCCTGTCTTGAAAAACAAAACAAAAACAAAAAAAAAAACAACAAAAAAGATAAGATCTTTTCTTCTTTATTCTTTACCTTATTTATCTCTTATTTTTGAGATTATAATATAATTAAATCAATTTCATCTTTTTCCTTTCCTGTCTCAAAAACATCTCAAAAAACACTAGTAACAGTTTTGTTATTGTTTTGTTTTATGTTTTGTTTTTGTTGTTTTTGAAATTAATGGTATTTTTTTCAAATTAATGGTGTTTTTTCATTAATTGTTCTTTAGAGCATATTTCTAAATATAGAAACACAGTGATCCAAAAATCTCTTAGTTGGTTATAGTTTTTATGTAGTTTTGAGGTCTCCTGACCTTTCCCCTGTGAACTTTAGCAGTCCCATTAGTTTTTTCTACCTTATTTATTTTCTAAAGTTTGAGATCACAATATAATCAAAGTATTTCCTTTTATCCTTTGTATCCTTTAAAATCTCCCATAAATCTATCTCTGCTCTCTTTCAGATTCATAGCCTCCTTTTCATTGTTATTACATGCATATAGGCATGCTACACATGTGTATATATGTACATATGTATGTATGCCTATACATTTATATATATGTACATGTATAAACATATATATTCTTAAATATAATCAGATTAGTAGGTGTAATGTTACTTGTATGCGTATTTTCAGGAGAAGAAAATGCCATACCCAACTATGACATCTATGAACCACATCTATAACAAGCATGGTTCAATAACCCTTAGGGTGTAGTAACTTGATGATAATCAACAGTTGTTTAATTGTACTTAAAGCCCATTCAGCAATTAGTAAAACATTGCAAAACTACTTAATGCTAGTGAAATCATACAAATTGGAAAAAAATCTACAACAACTAATTTACTAAATAATCATGATCTTTTTGTTTTGTTTTGTTTTGTTATTTTTTTTTCAAGACAGGGTTTCTCTGTATAGCCCTGGCTGACCTGGAACTTACTTTGTAGACCAGGTTATTCTAGAACTCAGAGATCCTCCTGCCTCTGCCTTCCAATTCCTGAGATCAAAGTCTTGAGCCACCACATCTCTGCTTTTTGTTTTGTTTTATTTTGTTTTTGAGGCAGAGTTTCTCTGTATAGCCCTGGTTGCCCTGGAACTCACTCTGTAGTCCAGGCTGGCCTCAAACTCAGAAATCTGCCTGCCTCTCCCAATCATAATCTTCAATAACAATCCATAAGTATTAATCTTTATACCCACAGATAATTGTAATCTTTACCCCTTTCCCAAGAAATTTCTCTTGGCAATGGACAGAGACCACTACAGAAAATCCAGTTAGTCAAAATGTAGATTTTTAGAATGAAAACTTAATGGATATACAAAACACTCCCACATATAAGAATCCAGGAGCATTGAAGAATATGGAGCAGAAAGATAATATAACCCAGATAATCAGGGAGTTTGTCATGAGGGAGTTCTCCCCTAGTAACATCAGAAGCTAAATTCAAGAAACCCTTTCAACACTACTATTCATCTTCTGAAAAAGGATCTCTTGCTAAACCTAGAACTCACTGATTTAAATAGAGTATTTGTCCAACAAGTTCTACAAACCCACCTGACTCCATGTCCCCATCCACGTGTACTGGTTTGCAGGTGTACACTGCTGTATTTGGCTTTCATATGGGTACTGAGATGCAAACTCCTGTCCTCATGCTTGTGCAGAAAATGCTTTAACCATCAAGCCACCATCCCAACTAGTAACTTTACATTTTAAGGAAAAAATTAAAAATTATCATGCTTCATATGCTATGTATGTATAAGTTAAACATTTTATTTATGTCCGTGATTTCCATAGTAATTATAGACTTTGTGGCATTATTGAGAAGACTATGGCGTATCTTTATTTTACAATTTTAATTTTGAATGTCTTTTTCTAACTTCAATCTCTGTGGTTCCTGTGTAAATCATCCAATACTAATTAATTCATCATTTTCTGATGTATTATTTGTGTCAGTTTATCTCTTTACATATAATTGAGGAAATGTTCCTTCTTAAAATTTAGAGCTTGTTTGTTTCTTGTATTTTAGTAACAAATCAACATAAACACATCATTTATTCTTACTACATTTGGTTAGGACTGATGAAAAATGCCCTAGAGTTTCTCCTTCTCTTTTTTACTTTTACTGTCCTATTCTTAAAACATGTTTAAAAACTAGAAAGCCTTCTGTTGTTTCTGTCAAGCATCTCCCTTCTTACTTGAGTCTCTCTGTCTTCTCACAATTCTGGAATAGAGACAGTCCCAAATACCATTGTCCTTCATGCTTGCATACCAGTTCAGCTAAACCTCCATGAAATATTCATTTGCTTGAACGTCTTACCAAATATGGCGAATTTTAGCAAGTTATCATCCATATAAAGTTATCCAATATCTTTATATTGAATAAGCCTTGGGCCTTTTCACCCCCATCTGTTAAACAAATTTAACATTACTCTCTACTGCATGAATTTCTCTTGTGTGTGAAATTCAAGTGATATAATACTTGTAAAACAGTTCTCATTGTCACAATGTGTTGTATACTACTTGTTATTATTGTCTTCAATGCTGCTCTCTTAGCCTTATTCCTCTTCTGTACATGCCAGAGTTCTCTCTCCCTCTCTCTCCTTTTGTTTTGACACTTAAATCACATTTATTTTTTTCTTCAATTGCTTCAACACTTTTGCTTTTATGTATGCACCTGGGATATCTTTAAATTGTATTCATCTTTCTGATGACTCACCAACCATCTCTTTTGTGCTTTTTACCATTTTAGTTCTAAACTTGTAGGGATAACGACCTATTAGACAGTTTCTACAGTTCATAACAAATGCAATATTGAGATGAACGTACAGCAAATACAAAATTAACAACAGATACACAATAACATGAAAACCCATTCCTTTACACTTCTCAAAGAAATGTGGTGTTTCAGAATATTTTCCACAACATATTCGCATGCAAAGTTCCTTCACAGTCTTGCAAATGTTCATCATTACCAGTAACCTGGGTTCTTATCTCCTTTCAACAAACACAAAATCCTTGTATCTCTTATTAGACAATGTCATCTCTCCTTACTCCTTTTTATCTTGCCTTCAGGATGATCTTTTCCAAACCAAAATAAAAAATGAGTAAGCAAAAATACATACATACCTTATTAAGGTTGATTTCAAGGCATGAGAATGTCCCATGTAAGCTTTGAAGGAATAGATACAACTACTTGCCTTTCCCTTGCTGTGAGACCTATGAAGTATACTAATGACCTGTGTGTCACAATAATTCTAAGGATGCAATACTGTCATTTATATCTTGGCACTAACCGTTAGCTGTTGAGTTGTGTTTAGGGCCTGCTAAATACAAATGTTATTGTTTCTTTGACTTAGAAACCTAGATAAGGACTTACTTAGTGAGCAAATGACATGATGGATCTTGGAGGAAGATCTAATATCACAACTTTACTAAAACAATATAAGTTCTAATTATAGTTTAAATAAAAGTCATATATATATGATAAAGCAGGTTAAATTTATATATTCTCTATATGTGTACATGAATGTATATATGTTTAAAAACAACTAAAGTAAAAAAAGCTACAATTCTGTAAAGTAGTCAGGATACAGTGATTGGGAGACAATGGAGATAAGGAAGAAAAGGGAATAATGATAATTTATTTAAATTTAATAGATTTTAAAATTTTAGTAAATAAATAACAAACACTTTAGTTAGGGGTTCTATTAGCTATAGACACTTCACAATCCGAGTTATTTATAAGACATATTCCCAGATGGTTGCATTATTAATTAATATTACCTAGAGGTGACCTGACATAATGGGTGAGAATATAGCTTCAAAGTCATAGTCACTTAATCTGATCTGTGATATCACCTGTTTCTTCTCATCACCTTGGTGATTTGTGGCATGCATCTTCATTTTATCATGTCTCTTTAGAGCTGAATGCACTTAACCAGAATGGGTGGCATGTAAGACTTTACCAATTACCCGCTTTTCTCTATGATGACACTACACAATCCCTAGAAATTTTGAATTTTAATATTTTATATTTTATATGCTATTGTTATCTGTATTGCTTATGTGTATGTTATATAGGTTATACATGTATGTTTTATATGTATGTGTGTGTGCGTGTGTGATGAGGGTACAATTCTTATTCCCATTGCTAGACCATAGCAATAAGTAATAGTTACCATCAGCTTCAATTACTGATGCCCTTATATCAGTAAACCAATCAATGCCCTACAGAATAGCTTCTTGCTAGGCTGTGATGTTTGTTAGGCTAGGTCATATTGATTGAGGTTTTTGTAATCCAGGTATTTGTAATCTACAGTATAAATGTTAACAAATAGGAATACTGAAGTCAGGAGGCACATTCATGCATAAGGATATTCAGGTTCAGTGTTTCTAAGTTAAAGAGACTACAAATCTCATTCTGTTATTGTTTGTTTTGATTTTTTATGTATAGCTTATATGCCCAGCCAATCTCACAGTATAAAAATTTCTCAAAAGCAACCATGCTTGCATTTCTATAGACAGCATGGTTAATGTAGGTGTGTGGATGAAATGCTCCCTGGCATGTGTTCCACCTCTTATATGTGCAATTTAATACTTCAGAATCTAATTCGAACATAAATGTTTGAATGAACTTGTTCACTTCCAAATGCCATCAAATTTTTAAGACAATTCCACTTTATCCTTATTATACTGCTAGCTCATCATTCTCATATTTAGATTCTTAAGCAGAATGGGTTGGGTGGAGATGGGATTTTAGTTCAGGAACCTCATTTCTATTCTAATATATAATATGCTCCAGCGAATTGTAATCAAAACAATATGTGAATAATTTCTAGGATTTGATTCCTAAGCAGTGCCCATGTTGTTTAGTTTTGTCTGTGACATACATAAATACAATACATGCACAAGTGAATACACACACACACACACACACACACACACACACACACACACACATACACTATAAAGGCTCAAATCTAAACTGTCAGGAACCATTAGAACTGAAGTGGCTATGTGAAACTTTACTGTCATTGTTACTCATTCTCTGAGTAAGACATACCAGAAGGAAGCAGATGGTTTGGGAAGAGATAAAATAAACATGAGTAACGCAAAACCTGCCATTCAATACCGCTAATCACACTACAGATTTTGGACAGTGGTGCACTCTCCACTTGCTAATAAAACTATGGTGAAACATATGTTCTGGGAGAAGTGAAAATAGATAAGAGAAAGTTCGCAGAATTTCAATTCTGCTGCTTGCTTCAAAACACTTGTCTTACTGAGTTCTTTCTTACCAATGTAGCAAAAGTGAATCTGAGAAATTCTCTTCAGAAAGCTCCCTCTTGTCTACAGCCCTTCTCTTGGTGGCTTTTCAAATAAACCTGTGTTTCTCCAGAGACTTATCACATTATTTGCAAAATTATCTTATTTTTAAAAGCCAAGATTATTTGTATAGGTCCATGGGACTTATTTTGCTCCAAACTGACACCTTTCAACACATATGTTATGAAGTCAGGCTATTTAAGCATTTTTTAATAGATTTCCTTAAGGATAGTATTGACTTTTGTGAGATTTATGCTTTGCATGTTTAGAATTTTCAGATAAATTAAAGGATTCAGTATTATGTTTGATGTTATGCAGAATGTCATAAAATATAATTTACTTTAAACAAAAGCACTGTGATCAATTTTCTGTTTTGCCAGTGAACAGGGTACCGGATCAGTTTCATTGATTCAAGGGAAGGCTGCACTATATAATTTTCCTTTCTTGTTTTTCCCCCTCAGCAAGTTTCTACTTCTTAATATGGCCCGAAGCCTGAGGTTTTATATGATACTTTATTTTCAAATACTTACATAAGTTAAAGATAAAAATGTAGTTTCAACTTAATTAAAATGTTAATAGTTTAACTCACAGTTACTTCAAAGTTCAAACCTTATTATTATTAGATTTTCTTCACATACAAAGGGGTTTACTGTGACATTTCCATAGATACATACTCAGCAAGTAGCTGTGCATTTTGCAGAAGAGATCTAATCATCAATCACTGATCAGTAAATTTGATATTGTAAGCATTGTGCTTGGATTTGATGGTACAGGAAGGATTGTCAGGCATACACCATGGGTATATCCTAAATCATTGTGAAATATAGACTTGTACTTAGTGATGTAGACTATAGACTAATTATTCAGATTACTGAAATTAAATCAATTGATCAAATATTTAAAAAAGAAACACATATGCAGAGAATAGAAATGGAGAGAGATTCACTATAGTGATTAATCAAAGAAACCAGGAACTACTAGTGTGAGATCACTTGCTTGCTCACTATGAGTGCTAACATCTACAAACAGAGTAACCATGGTCAATTTCATTCAAAACTAAGAGACATGAAATTTAATGGGTTTGCAAAGGACATTCAACTTTGAACTTCATGTGAGAGTGGCTGCATCTTGCTCATGTGCTATTTTATCTCAGTTCTACACATAGTGTCTGGAATCTAGTTTACTATTTCTTAAGGACTGTGGATACAAATGAATGGCTGTACCATTGATAGCTCTAGTCTTTTGAACATTGCATAGGTAGATTGTAACACTCCTGAAAATGTCACTCAATTAAAAATAAGTAGAGGAGCTGGAGAGATAGCTCAGCAGTTAAGAGAGACTGTGCTTCCATAGGTCCCGAGTTCAAATCCCAGCTACTACACTGTGGCCCCCAACCATATGTAATAAGATCTGATGCCTTCTTCTAGTGTGCCTGAAGACAGCTACAGTGTATTTATATATAATAAATAAATAAATCTTTACTTTTTAAAAAAGAGTAAATAGAGAAAGGAATCTGGGAGGGACAAAGGAGGGGGATGAAAAAAAGGAGGTGGCAGAGAAGTACAAATGGTCGGGAATTTTGAAAGTATGTGTGCAACAATAGTGGAGGGGCAACTGGGGTAGCTACTAGAAAGTCCCAGATGCCAGGAACCCAAGAGGTTCCCAGGATCCAACAGGGAGGACTTTAGCCAAAATACCCAACAAAGGGGATATAGAACCTGTAGAGGCCATATTCAGTGGATATGCACAGCCCCCAGTTGAAGGATGGGGCCACCTACACACCTAAAAAACATTAATCTAGAATTCCTCTTGTCAAAAGAAATGCAGAGAGCAGAAACTGAAGAAAAGGCCATTCAGAGACTTCTCCACCTAGGTGTCCATCCCATCTGTTAATAGCAAACCCAGACACTATTGTTGATATCAAGAAATGCTTACTGATAGGACCCTGGTATAGCTGTACCCTAAGAGGCTCTGCCAGAGCCAGACCAATACAGATGTGGATGTACACAGCCAAACACTGGACTGAGCACAGGGACTTCAATGGAGGAGTTAGGGCAAGGACTGAAGGAGTTAAAGGGGTTTGCAACCTCATAGGAAGAAAAACACTATCAACAGAACCAGACCCCCCAAAGTTCCCAGAATCTAAACCATCAACTGAAGGGTACACAGTGGATACCATTGCATCTAGCTGAATATGTAGCAGAGGATGGCCTTATCTGGCATCACTAGCAAGGGAGCCCCTTGGTCCTATGGAGGCTTGATGACCCAGGATAGGTGAATGCTAGCCCACTGAGGCAGGAGTGGGTAGGTGGATGGGGGAGCACCCTCATAGAGGAAGGGGGAGGGGGGAGGGGATGGGGTGTTGTAGAAGGGAAACTGGAAAGGCAGATAACACTTGAATTGTAAATAAATAAAATAACCAATAAAAATGAAAAAAAAAACACACAAGAGTTAGTGCTAATGCAGACTACAACAAAGGATGAGGAAAGGATAAATAATTAAGCCAAACTCATTTTTTAATCACTAAACTTTTCAACACCGACTCATGAGTTATCTACTCTAGCCGACATAACTCATACAGTGAAGAACAAGGAAATGTCACCTTGTTCTCTGGAAGCTTTTAATCAACTGAGTATTCTGACACTATGTAAGCCTTACTATGTAAGGAATAGGAGAAACATCCCAACTATGACTTGTAAACAATATGGGGATATAGGAAGTAATCATCTTGTCTTCCGGCTGATGGAGTCCTGCACACTGTGTTTGTTGAAACTGTATTGGCAGAAAGCCATACATTTTGTATATCCTTTGTATATGCGTGCATTGGCAATGGCTGCCTTAAGCAAGTATATTAAATTTCAAGGTGTGCCTTAACTTTAAGGCCCATATAATAATAATAATAATAATAATAATAATAATAATAATAATAATAATAATAATAAATATTAAAATAATAAATAATAAAATTATTATTATTATTAATGATGAAATGTTTGTCCATTGTACTTTCTGAAAAATATTCCAGTCCTATGTGCCAATCAAACAAAATAGAAAAGGAGGTAGAAGACACTCTAGAAAGTAGGAAAGATAGAAACTTCTGAATGACTTCTTAATTAGTTGATATTTAACAAAGGTATAAAGGGGTAAATATTAGCCATATTAAAATAAAATGAACATCCTTGAAGAAGCATTGATGAGAACAAGAGAGTGGATGAGGGTTGTTGGGAATTCTGAAGTCCTCAAGCATGTCAGGTTTTAACTATATAGCATGATCCAATGGGTGGAACAGTGCTACAAGATGGAGTTGGAAATACTAGAAGTTGTGATGTCTAGCAGCTCTCTTTGTTTCTGTCACATACACCTCTGGCGATAAGTTAAAATTTAACTTAAGTGCAACATGCTCACACAGCTCAAAGCCTATTAACGAAGACCTCTGGATTCTGACTATGTGTGAATCCAAATACATATAGCAAATACTCTGATAGCAAAAGCAGTATCTTCTGCAAACATGGGGTTAAAGCTAGCACAAAGATTACTTTTGAAGAAATAAGTCTACATTTTATGTTGATCTGGCAGTGATTACAAAGAGTTTTATGTTAATTATTATTTTGAGTGGCAGAACTGGTGAAATGCTCACAAATTCAATGCACCATGCAGCACATGAAGCGCAGAGAGTATTTCTAGAAAATGATGATGGTTTTCTAAACTAGTCAAAAAGGGGAGGGTTATTTTAGCCCTAATGCACTCTACTATATCAAGTTGTTTGCTTGAATTATTTATATATGTATTGCAATTTTTAAACTGGGAGCATCAGAGACACTTAAGCCTATGAGAAGTTAAGGACTTTGTGGGTCATCCAAGGAGAATGTTAACTAGGGCAAGCAGTTAAGACTGATGGAAATATGTCCAGTTTAGTTTACAAATCACAGGGACTTGGCTGTCACACAGGCCTGGATAAAAAGATGAATTTAGATACTTTTAAACTGAGCAAATGGTTTCATTCTTTTCCCTGCCTAAACTTTAGTTGTCTTGTCTCTACCCAGGATATTATCCATTTTTATTTTGTGCTATACTGTATGACATAGTGATATGCTAAAAATGTAGCATACAATAATAATATGAGAAAATATGTATATTACTGACACTTTTATTTAAAAATAACTAGAAAGCTTCAGTAATTATTAAAAATAAGCAACAGTAGCATTTTGGTATCTCCAAACTACATAAACTCATTGCTTCTATCAGTATTGAAAAAAATGTAAGTGCTCTATTGTAAACAATTCCACAGGGATATTAAATTTGTAGCTTATAAATATTCTCAAAAACACGTTATAACATTTGACTCCCAGTCCCACGAATTCACTAAATCACAATTTCTTAACAAATGTCTAGACTTTCTCCTATTTTAAAAATAAACAGTTAATATTAGTCATTTTAGTTGCACTCATATAGGGCTGTTTCATTGAGAGATCCTGTTTCAATATTTAAATGTATGACCTGACAGTATATAGACTCATCTCCTTTTTCCATGTGCAGGCCACATATAGGAACATTGTACATAAACCTAGATGATTCCTTCATTGTTCTGCTTTGCAAATTTTAACAAAGTACACTTTTGCTTATACAGACATTCAAACCATGCAAACCTTTGTCTACATGGAACATTATACATCTTCTCTCTGCCTCTCTCTGTATCTCTGTGTAGGTGTCTCACTATATGTGTCTCTTTCTCTCTAGTATACATACACATACACACCTTGATTATTCAGTTTAAAATTTGATTTTAATTGTACAAATAAGAGGTTCACTAATAAATTTCCAAGCATATGTGCCTTGAGCTTTGATAGTGTTCACACCTCTTTTACCTTTAATTTTTCCTTTATTTATCTTTTCTTCTTAATATACATAACAGAAGCTCTTATATTTTCACATTCTTTTCTGCTCATAGATTCTATATATGAAAGACATTTTATAATTTTTTCTTTATTTTGCAAGTTATATAAATTTTCACAATGTGTGTGTTTATGTGTGTGTGAATGCACATGCATGCACACACATTTGTGTATCTGTGCATGCATGCATACGTGTGTGTGTGAGAAGACATATAGAAACACATACACACACACAGAGACAGAAGAGAGAGAGAAAGAGAGAGAGAGACAGAGAGAGAGAGAGACAGAGAGAGAGAGAGAGATAAGCTGTAATATTACATTTTGATTAGCTACGTATCTGGTTCTTCAGAACACCACAATCCACACTAGCTATAGTGATACCTACAGCTTTGGAGCTTTTGTTTGTTCCTTGTAGCATTATTCTGATATCTCACAGTATTTATCAATAGCTCTACTGTCTTTGTTTGTAAAGGTTATTTCAAGAATGGCAATGGCAATTATTACACTCAACAGTTCTTCCTCTCTGAGCAATAGAATCACCACTAATTGAATGCAGTCATACCTCCTCTTAAGATCAGTGACTTAGACTCATGATTATTTTCCAAAGCCATCCAGACTTACATGTGTTAAGAAGAGAGAGGAGCTCTTTATGTCATCCCACACACAAGGTTTATTTAAGGATAGACAAGAAGTTGTGGCCGTCTCTCAATCTCATTCTGTTTATGATGGTTGAATAGATGTAGAAGCTTCTAGAAAGTGTAAGAGAGATTATTTTACAAAATTCATCAAAGGGGCAGGAAAAATAAATAATGTCAAGTATCTACTTGAGGTATAATAGTAACATTGGAGCTTTATTTGTGATTAGTTAATAAATGCCTTTTCATAATTTGATTAGAAAAACAATCAATGAATCAACAGCAGAGTGCAATTTTTCTGTCAATATTCTAAAGGTATCCACTGGGGAACCTCTGTAGGTATCCCTAGTTTCTTGAGAAAATACCATGGCATTATACTTAGGGTGTGACACAGTTGGCAGACTATCCCTTGAAAATGTTTTGCCTTTCAGCTGCAAAAGTTCCTCTGACAAACTGAATGTTAGAAGAAACTCCCAGCCACCCCTGGCTATGTCTACAGCTCACTATCTACTCATTACAGACAACCTGAAGGGAACCAGGGGAAGGCTTTCAGAGGATACACTCATGTTTTATTGATTGCCAACTGAGCTCCGGCCTCTGAATTCTCACACTTTGGGATATTTTGTTAGGAAAATAAGCACAGTTGGCCCTGTTTACATGCCCTCTTCTTTCTGGTGCAATTGATTCTGGCACAGAACAAAATTGAGCATCTTCCCCAATTAGGTTCTCATGAGTCACCTCCATACACATACTAAGATGAGACTTTCAATAATCCCATTGCTTATTGTCTCAGAGGACAGGCAACACATCTTGCTAATTCAATGCCTCTTTGGATGAATGAGAAGACTTAGGTCTGGAGAAGTTAATTGGCTTGTCCATAGTAACATAACCAGTTGGTGGCAGAGCTTGGTATAAGACTTAAGTACCTATCTCTGCCTTGTCATTTTATGATTATTCTAATAATCCTGCATACACCATCTTCCCATTTCTGTATCCTAAATAATAGTACTTTAGTTTTAACTTCTTACCTACAAATAAACATATATTGTGGTACAGATACAGCTTGCTTATGATAATTAGGTATAGGTAGAAATCAGAATGCATTCAGAGATAGTAAGTTGAAGAAATGAGAGTGCTGAGCTTCTGTCAAAACAATAAAACCAAGGATAGGAGTTTGGACGGTTCATTTTGACAAGGAAGCACCTGGTTGAACCAGATGAGCTGCCTTAAAGAAGTAAGAATTGATCGAATTCTAGTGGCAAATGAATATACAGCCAAGGAAAACATGGTCACCATGATGGACTCAGGAGTCAAGCAGTATGGATGACTACTTTTAACTATGTGCTAAATATAAAAAAAAATTTGAGTCTCAGTTTCTGTGCTTAGAAATGACCCACATTTATAATAACTTAGATATTATTTGTGGAACTATATCATTTCAACAGTGACGTTTATATTAGAAGATTATTGTGTGTTATATATATACACATATATTCATATATTCATATATATTCACACACACACACACACACACACACACACACACACACATATATATATATATATAAATTTCTTTTATTTCTTTTTCTTTTTCGAGACAGGGTTTCTCTATGTAGCCCTGGCTGTCCTGGAACTCACTTGGTAGACCAAGCTGGCCTTGACCTCAGAAATCTGCCTGCCTTTGCCTCCCAAGTGCTGGGATTAAAGGTATGTGCCACCACCTTTATTAAGAGAAACTAATAAAAAGTTTTGATTATAACAATGTATTTAGAAACTTTATTTTATTTTATATTTTTTTATTTCATGTATTTTGATATATTTGTTGGCCCTGGTTTTTCTGTAGTCCTCCCCTATCCCTACTAACCTATCTTCATATTCTACCTATTACAAAAAAGATCAAAACCAAAACCCAAACAAAACAGAACAATGAGAAAGCACCGAACCCAACAACAACAACAACAAAAAAATCAAATACACGGAGTCCATTCCATGTTGGTCAACTACTCCTGAGAAATTTTCACTATGTTGGTCTAAGAACCCATATACTGCCCTTGGATATGAGCTTCAAAATATTCAAGTACCTTTTTATCACTCATATAGTAACTTCTCAAAAAATGCTGAATTCTCTGTTAATTTATTACTGATAACAATAAAAGTAAAAAAATGAATAAGGATGAAAACAGAGGAGAAGAAATGAACAAAAGTGAAGGGGTAAGTGGTAATAATTAAGAATATTGTTTCATTGTTTCTCAGAATTTATTTCCCTATGAACTAAAGAATACCTCAGGTCTCTGTTCTGGTGTAGTTATCATGTAACCAAATGACAGCTATGAAAGTCAGACTACAGGACTCCAGAGTCATTATTCATTTAAAGATGCTGGTTGACTCTTAGGCAATAGCAATCTGTTTCATGTCCATTTGTATTTCATTTACATTGTCTTCCCACTAAAATCTGGATTTTCCTGATGAAGCAATGAGATTATGCTGCCGAAAATATTTCTTCAAATACCACATAGTTAACGTGATCCATATGTGTGAACCTTTATCACATCTGTGATTTATTGTTGTATCATAAGTGATAATAATGACATGAAACATGGAAGATATCAGATTAAATGACACTTAAGAGATAACAGGGAATTTTCTGTGCTTGGACACATGTAAAAGCCAGATGCACACATAGTTTCACATCTACACACATGGACAGCAATGGCAAACAAAGTGCTCTCCAGTCCAAAGCTCACATTGTATTCTGTGTTATATTCTTGTGGACCTCAGCTCATCAAAGAGATTGAAATATGACCAAAATGCCATCAATAACTTAAAACAAGAACACTAAAGAGCAGTAATGGAACACATGTGTTCATTTACTCAGAAATCATGTCCATTTCTAAATTGTTCATTATTTTAGTAAGTGTTTAATAGTTTTTATTATGTGTTGGCAAGTGGTTGCCATCTATGGAAGATTTTTAGCTGAGGTCACTTGAAAATATCTGGAAATATTTTAGGATACTAAATCTGGGATACATATATAGACACCATGAATGGTCTTACATGTCCCACAGCATACAGGCTGACTCTATTTGCATCATACAAAACAAACAAACAAAAATACAAAAAAAAAAAAAAAAAAAAAAAAAAAACAAGAAAATCTGGCCTCAAACCTCTTATAGATTTCGAGCTCAAGATTCCTATATTAAGTGTTGTGCAACTCTTCAGAAAAACGACAACAGTACTGATTACATTTGATACAGCTTTTGCTGCATATATTCACATATGTCATGACTGAGGAGCACACAAGTCATGTCATTATAAGTGGATTTTGAAAACATCAGGATCATAAAATATTCCTTTTTTTTAATTAGATGGTTTCTTTATTTACAATATCTTCTTTCCCAGGTTCCTCTCCAATAAATAAATAAATAAATAAATAAATAAATAAATAAATAAATAAATAAAATAAAGAAAAAATATCAAAAACTAAAACAATCCCCTATTCCCTCCCCCATCCCCCTGCTCACCACCCCACCCCTCCTGCTTACTGGCCCTGGCATTCCCCTACACTGGGGCATAGAACCTTCACAGAGCCAAAGTCCTTCCTCCCATTGATGATCGACTTGGTCATCCTCTGCTATACACATGCTGCTGGAGCCACGATTCCCCCCATGTGTACTCTTTGCTTAGAGTTTTATTCCCTGGGAGCTCTGAGGGTACTAGTTAGTTCATATTGTTGTTCCTCCTAAGGGGCTGCAAACCCTACAGCATCTTGGGTCCTTTCTCTAGTTCCTTCATTAGGGACCCTGTACTCAGTCCAATGGAAGGCTGTGAGCTTCTACTTCTGTATTAGTAATGTCAGAGCCTCTCAGGAGACAGCTATCTCAGGCTCCTGTCATACAGCACTTGTTAGCATCCAGAATAGTATCTAGATTTGATGATTGAATATGGGAAGGATTCTCAGGTAGAGCAGTCTCTGAATTGTCTTCCTTTAGTCTCTGCTCCATAGTTAGCCTCTACAACTCCTTCTATGGGTATTTTGTCCCACCTTTTAAGAAGGAACTAAGTATCCTCGCTTTGGCCTTCCTTCTTCTTGGTTTTTTTATGGTTTGTGGTTTGTACTTTCTGATCTTCTAGGCTAATATTCACTTATCAGAGAATGCATACCGTGTGTTCTTTTGTGATTGGGTTACCTCACTCAGGATGATATTCTCCAGGTCCATCCATTTCCCCAAAAATTTCATAAATTCATTGTTTTTAATAGCTGAGTCGTTCTCCATTATGTAGATGTACCACATTTTTTGTATTCAAAATGTGGTACATCTACACTACACAATGGAGTACGACTCAAATATTAAAATATTCTTAATGATTAGGGTCTTTTTCCTTTTCCCAAGAAGTAGAGTATCTGTGTACCCATACAAATGTTATTTTTATCTCTCAATACATTTTAATGATAGATACCATGATTATACCAAAATAGAGAAACAAACAATGATTTCCATAACTAAAGATTTCCATAAGTTAGGAAATTTGAAACAATATGAATTCTTGTGATAAGGAAATCACAGAGTTATAGAAAGACATAGAAAAATACTATATGATGTTCAACAAAAATTTGGGTATTTTTAAATTATATATTAACTCATTTTATATTATGTACATGTGTGTAGATATTTGTGAACATGAAAGTAGATATACATGTGTATGTAGATCTTAGGTCAATAATGAATGCATTCTCCAATCATGCTAAACCTTCATTTATAAGGTAGGGTATGTCACGAGAGTATACCAACTGGGTACCCAAGGTATCCAAGGAATACCTCTTCACCAAGTCACATCAGAGCTGGTGATGTAATTGAATGGTACCCCACCTTGTTTATACATGGGTGATCAGGTCTTCATTCATCACAACCTTCACCAATTGAGCCATCTTTTAATACATATATATATATATATATATATATATATATATATATATGGGTATATTTCACTGGTTTGTGAAATATTGACAACAAAAAGAGTGCACATATCATTCAAACAGAAAACAAAATATTATAGAAAGCCCCATGGATGGGATATCTCATTTGCACTGATATTACAAAATGAGAAAGCATGAAACAAGACATCCAATATAAAAATAATAACAAATTTGCAAGTGGGTAGCATAGTAACCATAGAAATTATAAATAATATTTAGATATTTTTAATTTTTTCAAGTGATCTTGAATTAATAAAATAACACTAGAATTTGTGCTATTACTTCAAAATTTTAGGAAAGGGGTTTTTATAAAACTACATCAGAAAAAAAAAAAAACAGTCACAAACCGGGCAGTGGTGGCACATGCCTTTAATCCCAGCACTTGGGAAGCAGAGGCAGGCAGATTTCTGAGTTCAAGGCCAGCCTGGACTGCAGAGTAGATTCTGGGACAGCTAGGACTACACAGAGAAACCCTGTTTTGAAAAATCAAAACACCAAAAAACCAAAAACAGAAACAAAAACCAAACCAAACAAACAACAACAAAAAAAATCACAGAAATAAAATTATTGTCTGGAAATCTAGGCATATAGTACCAAGACGAGTCTTAGGGTAGGAGAGTCATGTTTATATTATAAATGTCAAAATAAAGAATTATTGATATTCCTAGGATGAAAATCTAGAAAGAGACTAGTTTAGATAACATGTCAAAATTCCAAGACTAGTGAAAGCAAATATTACTTATATTTTGAATAAAACATTTTAATTTTAATTAGTTTTGAACTTAATTTTTGAGATAATAGAACAATTGATATAATTCCTGTTCATTTTTCTTCTTAAGAAACCTTCCTATATACCAACCCTCCCATTCTCCTAATTAATGACATTTTAATAATAGTTAGTGCATGCAAGATCAGAATATATTACACACACTGTGTATATGTATGAATATGTATATATATATGTATATATATATTATATATATACTAATAAATCCATTATATCCTAATCAATTCATATAATGTTATTTGTATTTTCAGTAGCATAAAACAATACCATCAACTATTTGGGAGCTGCAATATCCAAACTAATGAGTAAATCATAAATAAATTGAAATTATAAAGATTAGAAAAAATGGAATGTTTATAATTAAAAACTTACAAACCAGAGATAAAATAAAATGAAGTGCCCACTCTAATAATTTAAGAATATAGTTAAATTGATTGAAGTGAAAGTAAGAGAATAGAAAACACAGCAGGACTGACCCTCATTATCTGTAATTTATACTGCACTAACAATTCTAGCCTGAAAGTAGGCATGAATCCATGAAGCATCACTAGATTTGAGTGGAAGGGGTTTAACTAGTACTGTGTAATGACATGTCAAGACACACATACACATAGAGTAGTTGTGTGTTCTGTTAAAAGTGAAAAACCAGTTGAATGAAATATTATAATGCAAGGTAAATTTCCAAAATGTACTTCTGTAGTTTATTAGTGAACTATCCTAAATGATATTAAGGCAGAATTCTTAGGAATTTGCATTAAAAATGAGTATTAATGTAACCAAAGATGATTTTTTTTAAAAAAGGGCAGACACATAAGAAAAATTTTAAAGAATGTAATATTTCAGTTAATAGGAAGGAAGCCATTATTCATAGATTAGAAGATATTACAGTTGGATAGAAATTTAAAAGCAAAATATATCATCTGTAAAATTCCTGTAAACCATGACTTGATTTTTTTTTCTTTTTTGAGAAGTTAGCAGACTAATCCTAAATTTAATGTGACTGCCTAAATAATAATGAGTTGCCAAATTAATCTTGTTTGGTTACTTTCAAATTTCCAAACTTACTACAAATTTATAATCTGAAAAGCTCCTTAAGAGCAGATTTCAAAAATATATAGAACTCAATAGGATTAAATTGAAAAAAGAGCTGGGCGGTGGTGGCGCGCACCTTTAATCCCAGCACTTGGGAGGCAGAGGCAGGCGGATTTCTAAGTTCTAGGTCAGCCTGGTCTACAGAGTGAGTTCCAAGACAGCCAGGGCTACACAGAGAAACCCTGTCTCAGAAAAACAAAAACAAAACAAAACAAAAAAACAAACAAAACAAAACAAAACAAAAACAGAAAAAGGAAAAAAGAAATGTATCCACATAATTCCTTAAATTGGTTTCTTAGAAGTTGCCAAAATAATTAAATGGGAACATCAGACTGAAACAACTACAGTGTCTCATGAGAACAATAATTAGACCTTTTTATTGTATACTAAGTTAACTTTCAATTTAAATCCTACATCTAGAATTCGCTTATAATTAGTTTTTATTTTTTAAACTTGAGTTAGGTAAAGTCTTTTCCCATATGGTAACATGGATATATACACAATTGAAAATAATCAGGGAGCTGACAAGATGTCTCAATGAGAAATGTCACCTATGGCCAATCCTGCTGACATGAGTTTAATCCATAGAGCTCTGTTGGTGGAAAGAGAGAACTGATTTCCATAAACTATCCTCTAACTTCTGCATGAGCAGCATTGCATTGCATATGCAAGTGTGCACATATGCTTAGGAATAAAATGATTACATTTTAAAACAAAAATACCCTCATTAAAACAATTTTGTTTTAAAAGATATCATCTGGAAGCAAAAGGCAATACAGAGAGTAGAAAATAATTATAGCGAATAAGTGATGAATGTAATTTATGACTCATCATTTTTTAATTTAATAAAAAGGATAATTAATCAGTGATCATATAAATAGCTGTATCTTCTGTCATGCAACTGACCAAAGAACATGGCAAACTATTTCCCATTTACTAACAGAATTTGCCATCAGAAAAAAATTCAAACTAAAATTACATTGACAAATAACTACTCACAAGTTAGGAAAAATGCTAGTAATTGTTAACAATGAGGAAAAATTGGGATCCTTGAATAGCTATATGTTAACATAAAATTCTATAGCTGCTTTGGAAACCCATCTCTCAGAATTTCAACTTTATGCACAGATTTTTCCATGTGCCCCAACAATTCCTCTCATGTGTATATACCAGTAGAAGTAAAAGGGTTGGCCCAAACATGTGAATATTTGTAGCAACAGCATCATAAGTAAGTTTCATACAGTAGAAACTTTCCAAGTGCCCTTCAAATGACAAATGAATAAAATAAACACCATTTAATACATCCAAAAGACAAGAATACCTTGATTAAAAACATAATAGTGTAGGATTGGAGAAGTTGTTGTTTTGGCACTGAACTTGGGTTCAGATTCCAACACCAACAAGGAAACTCACAAACATTTAGAACTCCAGTACCAGGGCATCTGACTTTTGCTTTTGGACTCTGATGGAATCAGGCATGCTTGCAGGGCAGACAACCTATTTTCAAAAAATTATATACATAAAATAAAATGAATGGAAAAAATACTGATGCACATTAAAGCACAAATTTTCCTGGCAGTATTGTGATAAGAAAAACAACAAATGCAAGAACAACACTAACAAGCAAACAACAGAGTCAGACACACTCACAAAAGTCTGGTCTTACACACATAAACAATCACAAATTCGGTCTACATAAGTCATATTTAAGAAGTACTCAGATTAGGCAAATATATGAAAACAGAATGTAGATCACGGAGATCAAGCAATTCCAAGAGCTGACTGAGATAATTGGGGACGTATACAAAGTGAATGGAGAATGTATACAAGATGTCTTTTTGAGTTTTGAACTTCCTTGTATTGTTTCAGACATGGAGGAACTAGTTTGTAAATATTCAAGAAAAGAGTGGAGAATGCTAGTATGTATTTTAAATGTATAGAGTCAAATGTTTCTTAAAATTTATGAAAATGTATAAATAAAAGTATGAGTGTAGACATGTATGGGTATATATATGTGCATATATCCATATACATATATATATGTACATATATATGTATATATATATATATATCACCTTGTCAGTCAGTTATAGAAAATTATAAATATGAAAAATACTTAGTATTTTGTTTATATATCTGTATATACATGTATCTGCCTATGTATCTATCCATCCATCCATTCATCTATTCATTTATCATCTATCTATCTATCTATTTATATATCTATCTATTTTGGCTTTTAATGCATTTCTCTGTGTATTTTTGGGTGTCCTGGAAATTTCTTAATAGACCAGGCTGGGCTAAAGGTCAGAGATTTGCCTGTCTCTGCTTCCCAAGTGCTGAGAATAAAGGCATGTACTATTGCCTCCCAATTTTGGCACCTATGTCATCTCTTATATAGAATTAATTTGCAACTTTCAATGTATAATGTTTCTAAAAATTATTTTTTACTTATATGCATAAATAAAACTGACTACTTTGCCAACTGCATAGTTACCAGAAACACTAAATTTGAAGATTGACAGGGAATGCCATAACATTACCATCATGGGAATAATAAGGTAATTCTAATTAAGAAATAATGGTTGTTTATTTGTGAGGAAAGCTATTTTGTAGTCTATAGAATCTGTTCAAAATGACATCAATGAAGAGGCTTCTAATATTCCAGCAAACATTAAAATTACAGTTAATATCTCCAGAATGACATAATCTTTCAAGGCATTTTGAAGTTACAATTATAGTATTTAAACAAATTTAAAAATACAATTTTGATATGCAGTCTTTACATTGCATATACTGTGTCATTAATTAGATCTAGAGATCTTCCAAATGATGAAGACATTGTTATTTTATTGTGCTCTTCTTGCTAAATGAGGAGTGACATAGAAGTTACATTATCTCTGCTGTCTCCACTAGGGATCTCTTGATTTATTTATTTTTTTAATTTTTATGGAACTTTAATTCTCAATGAATCCCAGAATGCTTATAAACTATTATTCAAACCATACACAAAGAATGGCAATTCAGGGCTGCAATGTCAGCCCTGAGATGAAATGTCAGTTGGAGAACTTGTTTATGCTGAGGAACGGGTGTGGTCTGTGTGACCTATAATAGGGCTCTTCTCTTTCTGATCTTTGCACCACTGTGTGGGTGGAATTCCTGGACTTTAGTGTTGTGCAAGGCCAGGCTGTACTGCGGTAGATTGTGGGAAGTAAAGAAGAACTTTGCAGTGGGAAGAGAGGTGTGGGAAACTGAAGGATGATGTTCCAGTTCCCCCCGGTGGTGGTGATTACAGCAGAGCTATGAATGGACTTTCCAGGTGCTGTTTTAAAGAAGTTTCTTGGATTGCCAAATAAAAAAAATCTGTTATGGAATATCTCTTGATTTATGTGTGCCCTTTTGTGGTTGTGTATGTGTGTTTTTAAAATTGCGTAAGTACAGAGATGTGAAATTAGAGATCAAAACACCAATCTCTCAAGGCTTTATCATCCACACACAATCTCATTTCAGAATGCTTGCCTGTTCCAAGTGCTGATTTATCATATTTGAGACATCTGACACCTGCTTGTTGCTCTTTAGAATAACTCTTGATTTGCTACGCAGTCCAGCTCACTGGCATGATTTATAGCTAGACAGTTTCATTCAACATACAAATTTTATTACCTAGTTCCAAATGTGTAACACTTACATTTCAGACATTGCTAACAAATTAAAGTAATGAAGAGAGAGAAAGCAAAAAGGTTGCAAGGAAAAGGTTGCTGCATGCCAGTCCTCTCACTTAAGAGTCCCAGATGCTTCTCACGAACAGGAACATCCAGGATATACTACAAAGATATGAGGAAATATATTTGCAGATGCACCCCTATTCAAATTAAATTCTACTATTTTTTCTCTGCTTTAGCTCTCTCTCTTCCTTCCTTCTCTCTCTCTTTCTCTCTCTCTGTCTCTCTGTCTCTCTCTCTCTCTCTCTCTCTCTCTCTCTCTCTCTCTCTCTCTTTATTTTATCGATAATTACTTTAGGACACAGATGCAGTTATCTGTGAACACTACTTACCTGGCAACGAGGATCCCCTAAAGATCATGCTTGATCTGAGCTTATTGGCATGGCTGTAAATCTACATTAATGCTGCTGGTGTCTGAGCTTCTAGGCTAAGTTCAGAATACCTAAAGTACAATCCACAAGCCACATGAAACTCAAGAAGAAGGAAGACCAAAGTGTGGATACTTTGATCCTTCCTAAAAGGGGGAACAAAATACTCAGGGAAGGAGTGACAGAGACAAAGTGTGGAGCAGAGACTGAAGGATGCCCCAGGGATCCAGGGACTGCCCCAACTGGGGAGCCATCCTAAACACAATCCCAAACCCAGACACTATTGTGGATGCCAGCAAGTCCTGGGTGACAGACAGGAGCCAGCTGTCTCCTGTGAGGCTCTGCCAGTGCATGGCAAATACAGAAGTAGAGGCTCACAGCCATCCATTGGACTGAGCACAAGGTCCCCAACGGAGGAGCTAGAGAAAGGACCCAAGGAGCTGAAGGGTTTGCAGCCCCATAAGGATAAACAATATGAACTAACTAGTAGCCCCAGAGTTCCCAGGGACTAAACCACCAACCAAAGAATATACATGTTGGGACTCGTGTCTTCAGCTGAATATGTAGCCGAGGATAGCCTACTCGGTCATCAATAGGAGGAGAGGCCCTTGATCCTGTGACGACTCTATGCTCTAGTGTAGGGAAATGCCAGGGCCAGGAATTGGGAGAGGGTGGGTTGGTGAGCAGGAAGATGGAGGAGGGAATAGGTGTTTTGGGGAGGGAATAGGTGTTTGTTTTTTTTTTTTCCAGAGGGGAAACAGGAAGAGAAATAGTTTTTTTTTTCAGGAAGGGGGAAAACATTTGAAATGTAAATAAAGAAAATATCTAATAAAATATGCTGCAGGTGTTTTCACTTATATGTAAGAAACAAGCCACCAATGCATAACACTCTGAGTGTGTGTATGTGTGAGAATATATTCTGTAATACTACAGAAAATTGATTGTTAATGTTTTCTACATTTTTAACCAGCTTACATCCCACAATGTTATTAGATACAATACGCAAAATTTTTTAGATACAATAATTTTTCTCGTGATTTTGAACAATAACCTTATGATGTCAAATTAAAACCATCAATGATAGAAAGAAAATGTAAAAATATACATACATATTCACTCCTACCCAAGCCAATCTGTCACTTTAATCCTTTAGTAAAGAGCTTTTCTCAGAAAAAGTATTCTGAAGTGGGAATATTTGTTAACTGCATTTATTTACAAAGACAATGTTTAAAAGAAGGAAGAAGTATCTTATTTCTCTATAAGTATTGTTATTTTCCATGAAATATATGTGATAGGGTTCAATTCTGTGTACCATATGTATGCAATGGGATCAAAGACCTTGAATGACTATGATTTCAATTACTGCAAGGATTTCCATAATTGCTGGAAAGATTTAAAATGTCCAAAATGAATTATATACCTCTGGACATGAACTTATATTTTCTTTTATTGGATATTTTATTTATTTACATTTCAAAGGTTATCCCATTTTCCGGTTTCTCCTCTGGAAACCCCTATGTGATCCCCCTCCCATGATTTTATGAGGGTGCGCCCCCACCCATCCATACACTCCCACCTCCCTGGGGCATGAAACCTTCACAGGACCAAGGGCCTCTTCTCTGATCTATGTGGACAAGGGCATCCTTTGCTACATAAGCCTCTGGAGCTTATGTGTACTTTTTGGTTGATAGCTTAGTCCCTGGGAGCTCTGGGGGCGGGCGGGTCTGGTTGGTTGATACTGGTGTTCTTCCTATGGAGTTGCAAACCCCTTCAGCTGCTTCACTCCTTTCTCTAACTCCTCCATTGGGGACTCCATGCTCAGTCTAATGGTTGGCTGCAAGCATCCACCTCTGTACTTGTCAGGCTCTGGCAGAGCCTCTCAGGAGATAGCTATATCAGGCTCCTGTCAGCAAGCACTCCTTGGCATGTGCAATGGTGTCTGGCTTTTATGAATATATATAGGATGGATATCCAGGTAAGGTAGTCTCTGGATGACTTTTACTTCAGTCTCTGCTCCACAATTTGTCTCCATATTACCTCCTGTGAGTATTTTGTTACCCCTTATTTTTTTATTGAATATTTTATTTATTTATTTACATTTCAAATGCTATCACCTTTCGGGTTTTACTCCCAGACACCCCCTAACCCATCCCCCTCCTCCTGCTTCTATGAGGGTATACCCTCCACCTATCTATCCACTCCCACCTCCCTGCCCCCGAATTACCCTACACCGGGGCATCAAGCCTTAACAGGACCAAGGGTTTCTTGTCCCACTGATCCCGGAAAAGGCCATCCTCTGCTACATATATGGCTGGAGACATGAATCCCTTCACATATCCTCCTTCATTGGTGGTTTAGACCATAGGATATCTGGTTAGTTGATATTGTTGTTCTTCCTATGGGGTTGCAAACCCCTCCAGCCTTCGAAGGACCAAAGTATCCAAACTTTGGTCTTCCTTCTTGAGCTTCATGTGGTCTGTAAATTGTATTTTGGTTATTCTGATCTTTTGGGCTAATATCCACTTATCAGTGAGTGTCTACCATGTGTGTTCTTTTGTGATTGAGTTACCTCACTCAGGATGATATTTTCTAGTTCCACACATTTATCTAAGAATTTCATGAAGTCATTGTTTTTAATAGCTAAGTAGTATTTCTTTGTATAAATATGCTACATTTTCTGTATCCATTCATCTGTTGAAGGACATCTGGGTTCTTTCCAGCTTCTGGCTATTATAAATAAGGCTTCTATGAACATAATGGAGCATGCATCATTGTTATATGTTGGAGCATATTTTGGGTATATCCGCAGGAGTGGTATACTTGGGTCCTCAGATAGTACAATGTCCAATTTTCTGAGAAACCACCAGACAGATTTCCTGAGTGGTTGTACCAGCTTGCAGAAACTAGTGATGGAGGAGTGTTCCTCTTTTTCCACATCCTCACGAGCATCTTCTGTCACCTGAGTTTTTCCATTCTGAATTCCACCTGAGTTGTCACCATTCTGACTGGTGTGAGGTGGAATCTCAGGGTTGTTTTGATTTGCATTTCCCTGATGACTAAGGATGTTGAACATTTCTTTTGGTGATTCTTGGGCATTACATATTCCTCAGTTGAGAATTACTGAAGTGACCCCAAAAATTCCACCAGAAAACTGCTAAACCAGAAAATAACTTCTGCAACATGGCTAGATATAAAAAGGATAAACAGGCTTAGAAAGAAATTAGGGAAAAGACACTCTTCACAATAGTCACAAATAATATAAAAATAACTTGGTGTGACTCTAACTAAGCAAGCAAAAGATCTATATGACAATAACTTCAAGTCTCTGAAGAAGAAAATAAATCGAGTAATATCCCAGAAGATGGAAAGATCTCCCATGCTCCTGGATTGGTAGGATGAATATAGTAAAAATGGCTGTCTTGCCCAAAGGAATCTACAGACTCAATGCAATCCACATCAAAATTCCATTAATTCATCATAGGGTTAGAAAAAACAATTTGCAAATTCATTTGGAATAACAAAAACACAGGATAGCAAAAACTATTCTCAAAAATAAAAGAACTTCTGGGGAAATCACCATCCCTGATCTCAAGCTGTATTACAGAGCAATCATGGTAAAAATTGCATGGCATTGGAACAGAGACAGGCAGGTAGATGAATGGAATAGAATTGAAGACCCAAAAATGAACCCACACACCTATGTTCACTTGATATTTGACAAAGGAGCTAAAACCATCTAGTGGAAAAAAAAGACAGCATTTTCAACAAATAATGCTGATTCAACTGGCAGTCAGCATGTAGAAGAATGCAAATTGATCCATCTCCTTATAGACAGTTCAAGTCCGAGTGAGACAAGGACCTCCACAAAAACAGATACACTGAAACTAATAAAAGAAAAAGTGAGAAAGAGCTTCAAACACATGGGCACAGGGAAATTTTTCTTAAACAGAAGACCAATGGCATATGTTCTAAGATCAATAATCAACAAATGGGACCTCATAAAATGGCAAAGCTTCTGTAAGGCAAAGGACACTGTCAATAGGACAAAATGTCAACCAACAAATTGGGGAGTGACCTTTACCAATCCTACATCTGATAGAGGGCTAATATCCAATAGATACAAAGAACTCAAGAAGTTAGATTCTAGAGAAGCAAATAACCCTATTAAAAATTGAAGTACAGAGCTAAATACAGACCTCATATTTTCAAACATTAACTTAAGGTGTTGTTTGTACATGATAAATATTGACTCCTCTCAACTTACTTTGTAAATAAGTAAATGCTTTGCTTGGATTGGTTGCTAACTAGCTACTGGTCAATTATATTTCATAATGGTAGAGTTAACAGAGTCTAAACCACATCTTATAGATAGTTGTTCATATTCTAATATAGTCCCATGAAAGACAAAGAAACCTCCTCCTTTGTTATATTCAAACTTCCTGAACACTCTCTCCTTCAGTGTCACAAGAAATGAAATTGGCTGTACACCACAGGCCCTAGTGACAAAAACAGGTGTCACTATCTTGATTTAACTTTGTATAGCAAAACAACCCACTATATAAATATTTGAAAGTATCTGGAGAGCTTATAGGATAATGTCCAATTGAATTTTTCTCCTGATGGTACTGAAGGGGTAACCTGACAGATTTGAGCTATTTCTAGGCACAAATATGCAGCAGATCTTGTGGAAATGAACATGATCATCAAATCCAACCAGAAAAGATCAAGTTTTATCAGTCCCATCCTCATGAGACCCCTGATTCTGCCAACAGCTTCAGGGACAATATAACCAGAGTCATCTTCATTTGAACTCAAACATCACATTGTAGTCACAGAGGACATCCCGATAGACTCGTGATTCCACATTAATTTTGAACCAATCAGTGTGCATTGAATCCATCTGACTATCTATCTATCTATCTATCTATCTATCTATCTATCTATCTATCTGTCTATCTATAATCTCCTATTTTCCTATTGAAAGTTTGACAGTGTCTTTTGCCTTACAGAAGCTTTTCAGTTTCATGAGATCCCATTTGTCAGTTGTTAAGCTTAGAGTCAGAGGCATTGGTATTTTGTTCAGTAAATTTTCCCCTGTACCAATGTGTTCCAAGCTATTTCCTACTTTCTCCTTTACTAGATTCAGTGTATCTCATTTTATATTATGATCCTTGATGCACTTGGATTTGAGATTTGTACAAGGTGATAGTTATGAATCAATTTGCATTCTTCTACATGAAGATTGTCAGTTAGATGATCACATTTTGTTGAATATGCTGTCTTTTTTCCACTGTATGGTTTTGGCATCTCTGTCAAAGATTAAGTGTCCATACGTGTGTGAGTTTATTTTTGGATTTTCCATTCTATTCCATTGATCGACCTTTCTCTATATATACCAATATCATGCAGTTTTATCACTATTGCTCTGTCATACAACTTGAGATCAGGGATGGTGGTTCCCTTAGAATTTTTTATTATTGAGAATTGTTTTCACTATCCTGGGATTTTTGTTTTTACATATAAAGTTGAGATATTCTCTTTACACATCTGTGAAGAATTATATTGGAATTTTGATTAGGGTAGCAAAGAATCTGTAGATTGCATTTGAAAGCAAATAAGGAAATTAAAAATGGACCATCTAGTAACTGACCCAACTTGGAATTTAACCCATGGATCGGCACCAAACCCTGATCCTATTACTGATGCTATACTGTGCTTATAGACAGGAGCCTACCCTGGCTGTCTTCTGAGAGGCTTTACCAGCAGCTGATGGAGATAGATGCAGATACTTACACTCAACTATAGGATTGAGGTCATGGACTGCTATTAAAGAGTTAGGGGAAGGAGCTGAAGCAGATGGCAACCCCATAGGCAGACCAACAGTATCAATTAACTGGATGCCTGGGAGTTGCCAGAGACTAAGCCACCAACCAAAGAATTCACATTGGCTGGTCAGCTGGCCCGAAGACATATGTAGCAGAGGTTTGTCTTGTCTGGCCTCAGTGAGAGAGGATGGGCATAATCCTTCAGAGATTTTATGCCCCAGGGAAGGGAAATACTGGGGTGGGGGTGAGAGGTTGGGCTGGGTGGGTGAGGGGGTGGATGAGTTAGGAGGCTGATGGATTGGGAAGCATCCTCTCTGAGGCAAAGGGGAGAAGAGATGGGGTAAAGAACATGGAAGGGTGACTGGAACAGGGGCAGTATTTGTAATGGAAATAAATAAAAGAATTTCATAAAAGAAGAAAAAAATAAATAAACAAAAATAATTATTGCCTGAATACCAAAACACAACTTCAAAACCTGAATACAAATGCAATTCTCACTCTCTCTCCCTATCCCTCTCTCTCCTCTCTCTCTCTCACTCTCTCTGTCTTTATGTATGTGCATTTATATGTGTATGTCCTCCAGGAATATAGTCATATTTATAAACCTGAGAATAGATAAACCAGAGAACTGGAGATTGTTATTGATAACCTGTCAGAGGATACATTATTCTTTATACTTTAATGTTTATGATCTCTGACTATTTGTAGATGTGACAATATTATTCCCATTTTAGAGATGAAGTAGCATTTATGTGAGAGGAACCAGTTTAAAGACAGATATAATTCCTATAACAAAATCCCTGCTCTAGACAGTGGGACCATTAATACACTTAACAGCTCAGCATGACACAGTTCATGATCCCCATTTATTCATGATTACATGGTTTAAATAGGGGGAGTGGTGGGTAATTCTATGGCAAGTTAACTGAGTCATTGGCTACACAAAGATTTAGCTTATGGAACACCCAGAGGAAGCTCTACTCCCAGGTGCTCTAACACTCTCAGGATCAGAGATGAGGAGGAACCAACATCTGTCCCAACACCTGGAATAACTGAGATCAGCAGAACCAAGCACACAGTAACTTCACCAGCAGAGTGTCTTGGGTTCCTTCCGGTCTCTCTG
Organism: Mastomys coucha; assembly: GCF_008632895.1. Lineage (NCBI taxonomy): Eukaryota > Metazoa > Chordata > Mammalia > Rodentia > Muridae > Mastomys > Mastomys coucha. Next base: position 240,159,232 of record NW_022196905.1, read on the forward strand.
GGCTGGTGTCCTGAGTGGACATTGGGCCCAGGCTCCACAGCCTGTCCCACAACACCTAGAGGAAGCTGCTGCACTCCCAGGTGCTCTAACAAGCCCAGGGTCACAGGATCCCAGAATCACAAGAT
>NW_022196905.1:240160250-240162130 GCF_008632895.1 Mastomys coucha
AAACATCAACATAAGGAGCAAAACTACACCCTAGAAGAAGCAAGAAAATAATCTTTCAAAAAATCCACTCAAATCTAATACACCTTTTACAACAAAAACAACAGGAAGTGACAACCTTTCTTAATATCTTAATATGAAAATTAATATTACCAACTTATCATAATTGGTTGAAATCCAAAAATATGAGGAATTAGAAATTTGTTGATTGTCATCCAATGGTCTCTCTAATTTGGTAATTGGAGAAATAGGTCCAATATTGTATAATCTATATACACTTTCAGCTTGTTTGTGACAGTGTCTTGCTGTGTACAACATAAGGGTCTTGAAATCTTGCTTCTCTTATCTCAGCCTCTCTATTAGTGGTATTGTTTATTTCATGTTTTTACACTATACTATGGTTTTCAGGACAGCTTATATATTTCAAAAGTATTTATATACCCAAAGGAGACATAGACAATTAACTTGGGAAGTGGCTTGTAGGAAAGAGAATAACAAAGAGTGAGACTGCATGCTTTGCTTGATGTTTGTAACTCTTGTATCAAGTTTGAAGAAGAGGACTTTACAAGTTACTCTTTCTCTGAGATGAATGCTTTTCCAAATTATCACAGCCAATGAACCAGATTGTTACACACACCTAATATCTTTGCCACCCTCCAAGCAGAACCATTGTTCATTGAAACAGTTGGTGAATGACTTTATGGATAGACCATCTTAATACACATATCATTTCTTAAATGAATGTAATCTGTCCTCTGTGGCCTGAGAATAAAGTGACTCACTCAAGTCAAATAGTTTTGATGATAGCAGGAAGTCTGTTTACAAAAATCCTGCTTACAATAGGCGCAGCAGAACTGTCAACTCTCAGCTTAGCTACGATGGAGGTAAAATCCTTTGGAGATATGAGGGTCATTGAAGTACAGCCTTATTACAATGAAATCCAATTCCTAAAAATTCTTATTTCGGGCTTGTACCACAGTAAAAGCCAAGATTTTAAACTCTACTAAATACAAAACAAACAAACAAACAAAAAGATTTTATATATTTTTCTTCATTTAAGAAAATACTAGTAGTGATGTATTATTTTGAAATATACAGTTAATATGTTTGGAGTTATTTATAATTTATATTGAGAAAAACGTATGTAATTTCAGTATTGCTGTAAACAAACATCTACATAACACTGTTAAATAGATTGTTGCCTTATATCATACAACTTTTATAATACTCATTTTTATTGTTAGAATATTTTATAAATTTTAAGGAATATGACAAAAAAAGATATTGTAGGTATTGAAGAGGGGGTTCTCTGGGCAGAGTTGGAGTACAAAAGGGAAACAAAAATGTGTTTAATTCTATTTACTTAAAATATGTTTTTAGACACCCAGGATCAGAGGTGAGCAAGAACCAACATCTGTCCCAATGCTGGGAGTAACTTGGTCCAGTGGGACCAGGCACACAGGAACTCCACCAGCCCAGTGACTCCAGTTCCTTCTGGTCTGCCTGGGCTGGCGTCCAGAGCAGACTTTGTGCGCAAGCTCCAGAGCCAGTCCTACAACACCCAGAGGAAGCTCCACTCCCAGGTGCTCTGACACACCCAGGATCAGAGGTAAGCAGGAACCAACATCTGTCCCAACACTGGGAGTAACTGGGACCAGTGGGACCAGGCAAACAGGAACTCCACCAGCCCAGTGACTCAGGTTCCTTCTGGTCTGACTGGGCTGGGATCCGGAGCAGACCTTGGGTGCTAGATCCGCAGCCAGTCCCACAACACCCAGAGGAATCTCCACTCCCAGGCACTATGACACACCCATGATCAGAGGTGAGGAGGAACCAACATCTGTCCCAACACTGAGAGTAACTGGGTCCAGCGGGACCAGGCA
>NW_022196905.1:240163541-240164283 GCF_008632895.1 Mastomys coucha
TGAGGAATTGGAAATTTGTTGATTGTCATCCAATGGTCTCTCTAATTTGGTAATTGGAGAAATAGGTAACATTGTACAATCTATATACATTTTCAGCTTGTTTGTTTGTGACTGTCTGGCTGTGTACAACGTAAGGGTCTTGAAATCTTGCTTCTCCTATCTCAGCCTCTCTATTAGTAGTATTGTTTATTTCATGTTTCTACACTATACTAGGGTTTTCAGAACAGCTTATATATTTCAAATGTATTTATATGCCCAAAAGAAACATAGACGATTAACTAGGGAGGTGGCTTGTAAGAGAACAACAAAGTGAGACTGAATGCTTTGCTTGACATTTGTAACTCTTATATCAAATTTGAAGAAGAGGACTTTATAAGTTATTCTTTCCCTGAGATGAATGCTTTCCCAAATTATCACAGCTAATGAACCAAATTCTTACCTTCACCTAATGTCTGTGCCACCCTCCAAGCAGAACCACTGTTCATTGAAATAGTTGGCGAATGACTTTATGGATAGGCCATCTTAATAACTACACCATTTCTTAAATGAATGTAACCTGTTCTCTGTGGGCTGAGAATGAAGTCACTCACTCAAGTCAAATAGCTTTGACCATAGCAGGAAGTCTGTGTCCAAAAATCGAGCCTACAATTCATTTCTTGGTGCAGTAGAACTAGCAACTCTCAGCTTAGCTACAATGGAGGTAAAATCCTTTGGTGATGTGAGGGTCATTGAAATACAGCCT
>NW_022196905.1:240164804-240166607 GCF_008632895.1 Mastomys coucha
CAAATTCAGATAAATTGAAATCATGTAACTTTTCTCATCATAATGCAATAAAAGTTTTAAAAAAAGATTTAGCTTATGATTTTTGTGTATGTACCCATGTGATTCACAAACACCATTGCTTAGATTTTTAATTGGTCAAAACTAATAAAGATGTATATCAACAAGTTTTATAATTTTTGTAGGTAAAGGATGTTCGATGATCTCAAATATTATCATAATAGTAAACAGGCCTTTATTCTTGTTTAGCTTCTTTGATTCTGTGGAATGTAGCAAGGTACCTGTATTTTATGGATAATATATACTTATAAATGAGTACATAGCATGCATGTGCTTTAATGACTAGACTACCTCATTCAGGATGATATTCTCAAGTTTCACCCATTTGTTTGTAAAACTCATAATGTCTTTGTTTTTAAGAACTGAATATTACTGCATGGTGTAGATGTACCAGATTTGCTTCATCCATTTTCAGTTGCTTCCATTTTCTGGCTCTTACAAATAAAGAGGAACTATTCCTAATTTTCTGAGAAAATGCCAAATTGTTTTCCGAAGTGGTTGCACTCCCACCATCAATGAAAATGTGTCCCCATTGCTCTACATCTTTGCTTGAATTTCACTTATAAAGGGTAATATAATAGTTATAAAAGGCAGACGGGAGGAGGGAACTGGGAAGAAGATGGCCTAGGGAGGGAAATGGGGGTTCAGAATGAGGTGTGGTGATGGACAGAAGAGATGGCCACATGTCCATGAAAATGAATGGAAATCTGCAACTGATGGATGTGAGGAAGTAAGGCCATCTCCAGGACAAGACAAAGACTTGGTACAATGGAGGCTCCCAAGAATCAATTGGGATGGATGACCTTAGCTGTGAATCACTGCATTGGAGATATAGAAGCTAAAGAGGCCACCTCCTGTAGCCAAGCAGGAACCCCATTGGAGCAATAGAGACACCAACATACCCACAAAACTCTTAAGCCAAAATTTATCCTGTCTACAAGAACTGTAGGCATGAGAGAGCAGAGACTGAGGGAATTACCAACTAATAACCAGTCTAAATTTAGACTCATCTCATGGGCAAGCACCAATTCCTAACACTATTAATGATACTCTGTTATACTTGCAGCTAGGAGCTTGTTGTCCTCTGTGAGTCTCCACCCAGCAGCTGACTCAGATAGATACAGACACTCCCAGGCAAACAGTGGGTGGAACTTGGGAATTCTTATGGAAGAATAGGAAGAATTATGGGACCCAAAGGGGATAGGAATTTCACAGAAAGACCAACGAAATCAGCTAACCTGGACCCTTGGGGTTCTCAGAGTCTGAACCACAAACCATAGAACATACATGGGCTAGAACTAGTAGCAGTATGTAGCAGATGTCCAGCTTGATCTTCATGTGGGTCCTGAACAAGTCTATGGAGACTATCCTAAAAGCTGTTGCCTCTACATGGGATATGTCCTAGCTGCATGGCCTTATCTGGCCTAAATAGGAAAGGAAGCACATAACCTCACAGATACTCTAACTGACAGGATTGGGGGATACCGAGGGACCCCCACTCACTCAGAGAAGAAATTTCACTTCTAAATTTCTTGGAACTCAATCATTGCTTCAAAATGCTTTGAGATATTTATGTCTTTCCTGTGTTGTTTAATATTGACTGTAAACACAGATAAAAAAATCACTTGGAATATTGTATATTTCTTCTTTAGTAGTATTGTTTTCTGTAAATCACATAGACTGAAGGAATTATTAGCTCTGGACATAAATGACACCATTACTTAATTTTCTTTTCTTTTTCTTTTT
>NW_022196905.1:240167254-240181351 GCF_008632895.1 Mastomys coucha
CTCTCTGATAAGTGGTTATTAGCTCAGAAGTTTGGAATACAGGAAGAACAACCCACATTCCACAAGGAGCTCAAGAAGGAAGACCAAAAGGTGGACATTCCATTCCTTCTTAAAAGGGGGAACCAAATACCCACGGAAGTAGTTGCAGAGATTAACTATGGAGCAGGGAGTGAAGGAAGGGCAAGCCAGCCTAAATATAGCTATCCCCTAAGAGGCTCTGACAGTATCTGACTCACACAGATGTAGAGGCTCACAGCCATCCATCGAACTGAATACAGGATCCCCAATGAAGGAGTTAGAGAAAGGACCAATGGAGCTGAGGGGTTTGCAGCCCCTTAGGACGAACAACAATATGAACTAAGCATTACTTAATTTTCAAATCCCATTTTTAGCTGGGCAGTGGTGTTGCATGCCTTTAATCCCAGCACTCGGGAGTCAGAGGCAGGGAGATTTCAGAGTTTGAGGCCAGCCTGGTCTACTAAGTGAGTTCCAGGACAGCCAGGGCTACACAGAGAAACCCTGTCTTGAAAATCCAAAAAAAAAAAAAAAAAAAAAAAAAAAAAAAAAAAAAAGAAAAGAAAAGAAAAAAAATCCCAATTTTTCATCTTTTCCATTAAGAGAAAACTTTCAAGTATTTATCCATACTACCACACCTTCCTCTGTATAGCTTCTAATTCACATATCTTAAAAGTTTTCACATGCAACATTTGTTTTGAATTCTTTATTTTTCATTGTTGTTCCTTTTCTCATTATCTAAACAGGGAAAATTTAAAGAAGCATGAGTTACTACATTGGTTAGTATACAATGACTAAGGAGAGAACACTTGTCACCCTCCATTACTTCACCATTTCCATAACCACAAAGAAAACGGCCTCTAAAACCTCTACAGCATTAGTGGCAGATAATATTTCTTTGAAATTCTGTATAGTATGATTTTAGTAAGTCCTAAATAGATGTGTCCACTCGGTGATACTAAACCTCTATTCTCCCTGATTAACTCTGAAGGTCATTCCTTCCTACTCATAAAGATCATTCACATAACTTCTGTGCATTCCTAAGGAGTATAATATCTTAAATAACCCAATGTGATAAAATTAAAATTACAGTAGTCACACTTTCCAAAATTAGAAATTATCAATAGTCTATATTTTATATTGATAGCAAAGTAATTAGATATATAGTTAATATATTATAATAGGTGACATTTTAGGATGTGTGACCTCAGGCAAGCTAACTTACCCATCTTTTATAGTTTACTTATCTAAAAATGTGAACAGCTACGCTATCTCACAGAATTTCTGTACCAGTTGAATCAATGCAAAGCATAATGGCTGTTGTGTAGAAAGAGACAATTGTTAATTCTTAAGTAATATTCTAGTGACTTAGAGCTACCAACAAGTATGTGATTTCTTTTCAGAATAAATACTATTTTAATCTTCAAATCTGGATTTAAATACACAGAAACCACAGTTAGAAATTCAGTGGCAGATTGTCTCAATGATGCTTTGCATAATGAAATAGAATTCAAATTTATACTCAGCAAGACTCAATCCCATTGGAATATTAAGTAAAAAGCAAATCATTTCAGTCACATCCAAGAGAATTATTCTGTGTTTAATACAATATGATAATTCATTTTTCATTTCATATAGGTTATTATTTGGCCATGAACTGTGGTCTATAAGATGCTGTTCCATAGGTGAGTAGGATTTGAGTAGGAAATGGTGAGTAGGTGTTTTGCAGGAACACATCATGAATGATCCTTAAAAAATATTTGCAAACGTTCTACAACTTATTACTTCTCAGAATATAATGAAGAATTCGAGCATTGATAACATGGAAGACAAGTCAGTTGGAAGGTAGGAGTATGTTCTACATGTGACTTCAGTAGTACCTCAGCTTCTTACAAAACACCATGTACTGTGGAGAGGGAGCAGACATCTGTCGAAACAGAGAGGAGAGTCCATCTTTTAAGATCATAGATTCCTACATTATGATGTGAAAATAGGTAGTTCATCAACAGACTCCACATAATTTTCTGAAAAATATATACTAATAAAAGAGTTTGGGGGCAGGAGAGATGGCTCATCATTTAAGGGTCTGCATGTTTCCTGCAGAGGACCTGATCTCAGTCCCAAGCATTCTCAGAGAGGTCTCACAATTGTCTGTAACTCTTATTCCAGGAAATCTAACACATCTGTCATCTGTGGATACCTCCACTCACATTCACACACAGGCACAATACACACACATGTACATATATGCACATCTGTCCATTAAAACTTTAGTAGTAAATCTATTGTTTGGTCTTTGTTCTTTTGAAAAAGTTCTTATGAATAGATATAATGCACTTTACTCTTAGTTACCCTCCATTCTACCCTCCATTTCTATCCCCAGCATCAATTCTACTGTGTCTTTTCCTCTTTGTGAAGAAGCTTCCTTCCTACCCATTCATTTTAAGTTCCAGATACTTCATACAGAAGAAAAAAAATATTTGTTGTTTTGACTCTTCATCATTTCGCTGAAATGATGAGCTTTAGATCTACTGGTTTTCTTTTAAATACCCAAATTTCATTCTTCTTAGTAGCTGAATAATACTCCTTTATATTTATGCCAAGATTCTTTATATATTTATCTTCTGATCAACCTCTGGGCTAAACTCAAGGCTTGTGAATAGTGCTGCAATAACCTGAGTATTTCTGAATTTTCGTTATGTGAAAACTCAGTATTCTCCTAGCACATAGGATTGGGATACCCCTTTAGAATTTAGTTCTATTAAACAAAGCTACTTTGTATTCTGGGTGAATCAGGTTTCATATAATTAGAAAAGTTAGTTTCTTATCTGGAGATTGAATGTTCTTCAAGCCTGAGTCTGAGGATAAGCAATGTGCTAATACAGAAAACAATGTTAAATATTATGCTTATGTAGGTTTTAATTGTTCTTCTAACAATTAGCTTGATGAGCATCCCTTACCAAATCATGTGTCTTATTCTAGATATAATGTCCAGACTATGGGATGTCTTTATCAAATCCTTGCCACAAGTCAAAAGGATCTATGTAGAAACTGAGCCAGAGGATTGTATGATCCAAAAGTTATGGCTGATGCCAAAGAAACAGCTTATTCCAGACACAACACAGCTAATGAATATAAAATTCTAGAGACAATTAGAGCTTCCACAAGACCACATAAGCTTAAATCTGGCAAATCCCAGAGAACTGAAAGTTGATACAGTATCTTACCCCTAAAACAGAAGCTACAATAATTAATACCAGTTAAGAAAGTGCATATCCATTTTCTCCAATGGAATATCACTGGGTATATCAATTATAATTCAGAGCAGGACCCATGCCCATAGTTGATGCATACAAAACAGCCTCCACGTTTTTGTGTATGTGCTTTTACTTTGGTTTTGTTTTTAGGGTTTCTTGTTTATTTGCTAGTTTTTTTTTGTTTGTTTGTTTTCCAGTATTTGGTATTTTAAAAAAATCATATTGGGTTTTCTTTGTTTGAATTTGCGTTATTTTGTGGGGAGTAATGGGCATTTGAGATAATGAGTCATCAACACAGAGAAAAGAGGAGAGAGATACACAGACAGAGACAAATAGAGAGAAATACACACAGAAACAGAGACAGAGACAGAGAGGGACGAGTGAAAGAGAGAGAAAAAATAGAAATATCATAAAGTTGGAAGAGGGTATGTAGAGTGATTGAGAAGAACTGGGAGGAGTTTAGAGAATGATTAACACTATAAAAGTGTGTGTGTGTGTGTGTGTGTGTGCATGTGTGTCTGCACATGTGTGTGTGTATATTATATAATATATGTATATTTTTGAAACAAAGAAAGGAGAGAAGTTGAATTGTACAATTATTATCTGGACTATGTAACTACACCCTTGTAATGTAGTGAGAAGATTATCAAAAGAAATGCCCATATTATTATTTGCTGTTACTATTATATTTTGATGGTATCTAGTGACTTTAAGGAGAAGTGTAGGACCAGTATTACTTAAAAAATTCAAGTACCTCTGTTCAGTGGTAGGGCACGCCTTTAATCCCAGCACTTGGGAGGAAGAGGCAGGTGGATTTCTGAGGTCAAGGCCACCCTGGTCTACAGAATGAGTTTCAAGACAGCCAGGGCTATACAGAGAAAGCCTGTCTCAAAACAAAACAAAACAGAAAACAACAAAACAACAAAAACAACAACAAAACAGAAACAAGTACCAATCCATTTCAAGTAAAGAGTATTAGGAAATCAAGTCTCACATCTTTAGCTGCTGAATTAATAGGAATGTTTATGGCAGCAACAAACGACTGAGTTGAGCTGAGGTTACAGGCATGTTTTCCTCAATGCTTCCTAAGCATTAAAGTCACCTAGGAGCTTTTAAAAATATTCACGCATGAGTCTAATTTGAGATCAATTAAAACATAATCTTTGCATATGGAAGGAGTCCTATGCCAGTTTATTATAGGGAGAGTCAAATTAAGTATCAAAAAACATTTGAATTCCTGGCTGATTTGTGTGGGAAGGTGAGTTGGGTTGAAAACACCACCACCAGTCATTTTCCATAGCTTTTATACCCACAGATGAGCTAAAATGCACACACAACAATTTTTTTACCCTTGTCTGTTGACTTCTCTTAGCCCTCCATTTGATCAAATAAAAAGGCTGACTTACTTTTCAGAGTTAATCCAAACAGGTTGTCTTTTTCTTAGTTATCCCATAATGACATTATCATTTATCACTAGAATCCACTGCACTCCCATGTAGAATATGGGCATTTCCCCCATCAACTGAAAGCTCTCTTTTAACATCACTAGATGAGTATTTGAGAATGTATTCAAAACTATTTAAAATGTTCAAAGTTAAGATCACCTTGACATTGTCAGGTAAAAATAAAAAGCAAAAGGAAACCGTGTAATTTGCTTACGCTTTTCATCACACAGTACTATTTCTTCCAGGTTTAAGCACATGAACATTGCTTTCTTTTCAAGGTGTGAGGGCTAAAAATGTGTAGGAGTTGCAGCATGGGGCTGAGTTAACACTCCCATCACTGAGATGCAGTATGTCTTCCATCATCATGGAAACTCCTATTAAAAATAAATTTGTGTGACTTTAGTGTTTTCTCACAGTTGAAGCTTCCATGTCTATCCAAGTAGAGGAGTGTTGAGATGATTGATCTACAGAAAAACCATGCTGAGATCCAAGTTTTATCTAGTCTGTTATGCAATAAAGTGTGCTATATGTTGGTTCTTGTCAGTTCTCAACTCCAGTGATGAGAGTGTGTTTTGCTTACGTTCTGAAGGTTGAAATTATAACCTTGCTCATGCAAGGCAAGTGCTTTACCATTGAAGTGCACTCCTGACTCCTTTTCCCTTTTATTTTGAGTCTCAATATAAAGTGACCATGGTGTTGGAATCTATTTGCCATAGTAGTTGGGACTAATGGCATTTACTAATATGCCCAGGAATATATTTCAATATCTTAACTAAGCTTTTGATGTATAAGGGATGTCTAGAAATAAGGGAACACAAGATGAAAGGATAGTACACAACCTCAAGGATGAGCTGATCCATTTGTGCATTTATGGAAGGGAAACCATTCAAGTTTCCAATTTCCTGATGAGTAATCAGAAACATGTTTATTGGCTTACTCCTGTCTGCACATTGACATAGCTGAGGAAGCATCTCTGAAGGCTCTCATCTCCATGCTGCCATGTTTAAGTCATACTTTCCCAAGGAGCCAAGACATCTGCAGAAGCTCTTTACCACAAGAGCAAGCTTCAAAACAATAGAGGAGAATCTGAGCATTTTTGAGCAATAGAGTATACTCATAGACTATGTGGTCATGAGATTCAAAATCTTCACAATGGTCTTGTAACATATGCCTCTTTGGAGAAAATAAATGCTTCTATGAATTTAAGACCACACAGGGTAGATGGGAAAATTGTGGAAACTAAGAGCACTGTGTCAAGAGACCAGTGCTCTTGGAGACCAGGCACCTACCTAATTATGAGAAAGATCCCTGTTGGTGATATTAAAAAAAGACACATAATAACATCAACTGGGAGATTATTTTGAACAGTATGGAAAAATTGAAGTGATAAAATCATGGCTGGCAGAATTAGTAACAATGTGCACCTTTAATTTTGTCACCTTTGAAGACTCTATAGGTAAGACTGATATTCAGAAACATCATAGTGTGAATGGCCACAATTGTGGGGTAAGAAAAGCCCTGTTGGAGCAAGAGATGGCAGTTGTCTTACCCACCTGAAGAGACTGAAGCTATTCTAGAAATTTTGGTGGAGGTCATTGAGGTTATTTTTGGTGGCAATGACAATTTTTGTCATGGAAGAAACTACAGTGGTTATGATGGCTTCAAAGGCTGCCATGATGGCGGTGAATAAGTCAGTAGCGGTGATAGCTGCAACAGATTTGATAATGTTGGAAACAATCTTGGAAGTGGTGAAAGCTACAGTAATTTTGACACTTATAATAATCAGTCTTCAAATTTTAGAGCAATGAAGGGAGGGAACTTTGGCATCGGAGGCTCTGCTCCTTGTGGTGGTAGAGGCCAGTGGTTTCCTAAATCCAAAGGAAGCTGGCCATTGTCCAGCAGCAGTAGTGGCAGAAGGTCATAGTTACTGTCAGGAGTCTAAGCATAGTAGGAGAGAAGTGTTTAAAAAGTGATAGGAATGTTACAGGTTGCAGCAAATTTGAAAACTCAGCCAGTAGCCAAGCACAGTGGTGGCAGGGTCATGCCTTACAAAAAAGACATACTTTAGACACTACTCATGATTATAGGGGGAAAACAACTGCAAAATAACCTTCAGGGCTGTATTTGATGTGACTGATCATAGAACAGGTTCTTTTAGCTACTCTTCTGTGGAAGAGAATTCTGACAAAGGATTTACTCTTAGCGTTTCTTTGTATAGCCCTGACTGTCCTGGAACTCACTCTGTAAACCAGGCTGCCCTCAAACTCAGAAATCTGTCTGCCTCTGCCTCCCAAGTGCTGGGATAAAAGGTATATGCCACCACTGCCCAGCACGGTTTACTCTTGATCTTTTCACCCATGTTGTTAATTGCTAAATGTAATAGACAGCTCATGGTACTGAATAAATGTGTCTTTAAAAAATATAAACAGAAAAAAGACATGGATCTAGTAGATTTTACCATGACACAACACAGTATATTCAAAAAATTAAGAAAAGATTAATCAAGAAAGCAATGTGAAACTGAACCTTGTAGGACTTCCTTGTAGGACAAGCAGATAGATGAAAAGACCTGGGGAGGGAGGAAATAGTTGCTGTCATATGGATCCTGTGCTTTGGAGAAGAGAGTAGAAAATATTTTGTTTCTTTCTTTCTTTTTTTTTTTGTAGTATTGATGATGTTTTTAAGATAGAGCAAAGAGCCCATCCTGTATTCCAGCAGTGACATTAAAATATGCCTAAAACCCAAATGTTAGGGTAATAAATGTAGTTTTGTTTTACATTTCAGATATGGAGCTACTTCTGAGTACATATTTTAAAAATCATGTAAGGATGTGCTGGCTCCTTGCATGCAGGTCCAGGCGAGAGGAGAGAGACCCAGGTCCTGCCTGGGTCTCTCCAGGGCTGAGTGTGATGGTGAGTGTCAACAACCCAAAAGAAACAGACAGTCCGAGCCAGGTGTCTTGTTGAAGGAGGAACTCAATGTTATGGCATCAGCCTCTCACTTACATACTTTTGAAATATAGGAGGGCGATTTTATGTGGAATATTTTATGTGGAATAAGATGACATAGGAGACAGGGAAGCGTGATGGAGGGTATGGAGTGACTAACAGGGCAAATGGCAACCACCAACTATGACACAGGGCCAAACAGGTCTTGCTAAGTCACCCAGATAGGGAAGTGACTGAAACCAGTCTCAAAATATGAGTCAGGCTCAGGTGTGTGCTCAAGGCCCAAACCAGGGCCAAAATAGGGCCCAACAAAAATGCATCTGAGTTCATTTTCTATTGCCCTAATTAAATACCAAGAATGGATCTCTCACATAAGAAAGGAGGCTTTGGTTGCTACAAGTTTTTCAGTATAACCATATAAGTTTGAACAATGTCATTTTTTCATTATTCTATGAGGGGCTTATGACAGATGGCATGACAAGGGTGGGAATCATATGTCCACACATATGACTAGAAATATATCCACACATAAGCCCTAGAGATTCAGAATACAGGCCTTGTCCTTTTTTTAAAAAATACTTTTACTTATTTGTGTATTTGTATGCATTTATTAATTGGTTTAGATCAATGCGTGCCATACCTCATATATATTGCAGTCGGAGGACAATAATCACATTTCACAATGTGTGTCGTGAGGTTGCTAGGCTTGTTAGCAAGCCTCTCTACCTGATGGACTTATGTGGCTCATATTCATGTTTTATAACAAGATATTCTTACAGGTACTAGTCAGTACATCATGAGAGTATATTAATAACTACTTATAACCCAACTATTTGCATCCAAGACCTACTTCTGCCATATCCCTAAGAACATTATGCTGGGAACTTGTCTTCTGGACATTAACCTTTAGATGGTAAGCCAAATCTGAACCATATGGACACATTAGAGGAAAATGACACAAGACAGAACTATACTATATATTACTGAAAACAAATCAAATAGCTGAGAAATTTTTCATATTAGAAATGATAATACCAATGTAAAATATCTAGGGACCAATGAAATAGGGAAAATAGTTCTATGTCAATGCTAAACATATGAAGAGATTTAATGATAAACCTATTTCACCTTAACCTCTTGATACTAGAGGTATTCCATGCAAGAAAATGTGGACCACTGCTTGTGATTAATCTGTTGTTAAGTCTGTAGGAACAAAAGTCCAAATAGTATTGAACTAGGTTTATTAAAGTCCTGTGCAAATAAACAGCAGCCTGTGGATAGCTCTGCCCACCATATGCATCAGCTCGGAATGGAAATGATGAAAGAACCTAGCTAGAGCTCAGTAGCAGAATAACCTTCCTCAAGGGCTGAAAGTAATTCAGCATCTTTGTACTACCTCTAGATACATTCTTTCAATTAAAAGCTTATATTGAAGTGAAGGTCCTCTGAAATCTGAAGCCTTGACCTTGTTTCCAAAAGGACAGCATTAAAAGACCTCTTGATTGGAAATGTCTGGCAAGAAACGTAATCACTTTTCCCTCCCAACATTACAACTCACAGAGCTTAGGCTTGTTTTTACAATTGCGTCATTTTCTTAAGATTCCCCAGGAATCTTAAGGTAAAATAGAGCTCCTAAAATTCTACATTTTAAAACACTCATATTTATTCTGAGTTAGACCAAAACATAGAAATGTAGTTGCATGTGTTCACGCATATAGTAGTTGTAATATACTGTATATTCTATTGCCTTAATATATTATCAGGTATCAGTTGCAATGGCTAATATTTAAAGTCACTTTTTTAAATACAAGGGGAGAGTTGGTTTTCCAGATAGCTTCTCCCTCCAGTTTAATATCTACTCCAGTGACAAACATAGGCGGATTTGGTCCCAGCACAACTGAGACCCAGAGCCACTTTCTTTGACATTTCACTTGACATTTTGAGTTAATTTGCCTTTGCAACCATGGAACCAGCATAAAATTACAGGATGTTGACTGATTGTCTTAGGGCATCTCACTGGGAATCTGTTAGGTTGGGCTAATATAAAATTGCCAATACTTAAGTTTTGTTTTTCCCAAGTCAGTTCATCTTGTAGCCCAGGCTTGCTTCCCAACTTGCTATGATAGCCTTGAGTCCCTGACCCTCATGCCTCTACTTGCCATGTGCTTATATTGCAGACTATATCTACTTAATGTGGTGTAGACAAACAAACTCTAGACTTCCTGCCTGTCAGGAAAGCACTCTACAAACTGTACCACAACCTCTGCTCAGTATTCACACATTTTAACATGAAACACACCAATATATGCAGTGCGCTCTAGGCGAAGAAAACAGTTCCGGTTTTGTTGTACCACAGAGATTCGAGAATTAAATTAGCTATTCAATTTCTTCAAGTATAAATTTTAGTAGTCCTATTAAGTGTGTGCAATTGCAGTAACCTGTTAGAACTCTGCGGGTTAAATGAGAGACTGTGTGGCAACACAGTTTGTGAATGGTCATTTGCATTGCATTTGGGATCTTCAAAGAACATGGTAAAGATGTTTGGTTTATAAACTTATACTCCCTACTGGTTAAGTGCTTTCTTGGTTAGAACACACACGGGTTTCTGTGTTTTTATCTCACTCTGAATATGATATGAGTTTCCCTTCACTTACTCTTTATTCTGGAAGCTGTTTTCTCTTTTGGATTTACAGTACAGCTTTCTTCTGAATAGGGAGAATATTTATACATTCCATTAACAATATGTACTCAGGATTTCTGGTTTGTGCATCTAGTGAAGCACTCAGCAGAAAATATACTTGAGGATTTTTTTCCCCCTTCTACCACTGGAGAACTGAAATTAATTCCCTTACAACTTCTAAGAGCTTGAAGTCTTTGTTTAGTTTAGGAGTCAAACAGCTGTGTTGCCAAGACTTTTATGATTGTTAATGTTCTTTGGCTATTTGTATCTGGATGATGCAGTTAACAAGCAACGATCAGACATGACTGACTATGCTTTCCAGACTCTAGTGACTTTTTTTTTTTGCCTTCTCTTTCTTTTCTGTTCTTTCCACTTTCCAGGATTTTACCCCTAATCATGAATGGAATCATATAGTCCATTACAAACAAGTTTTGGGCCTGCTGAGATGATTCTCCTGACAAAAGTACTTACCAGATAAGCCTAGTGATCTTCTAAATTAAGATAAAACGTCAAATCCACTGACCCTTACAGTAGTGATACTGTGACAGACAGAAAAACCTCTTGAAAATTTTTAAACCAGTTAGCCTGAGTATATATCATGGCAAAAACCAGACAGAATTTGCTTAAACAAAGGGGAAGTCAGGAAGTAACTTCCTATAATTTTGCACAGAATACCACAGGAGTCTCAAGGCACACATGTGATCTCCCCTTCTACACACACACACACACACACACACACACACATACTTGTGTATATTCTGGCAGGATATGAAGATGTATGGATGGTATCAAATGCCTCAGATATGACCATTAATCAGATGTATGGATATTTGGCTTGACATCTGGAAACCTTTAGCGTCTTAGGTGAAAGCTGGCTTAATCAGCTGCAGTTTATGTTTAATGTTATTCAAGTACTTCCTTAGTTCAGAATGTGATTGCTTAGCTCTATTGTGAAAAAGGATAATATCTCTCTCTGCATTGTTTGGCTTATTTAATTCTGTCAGAAACAATGTCAAATGACAATTAGCCCAGAAATGAGAAATCGGAGATATGAAAACCATATAGGACATCACTGGACAGCTAGTAAAAAAAAAAAAAAAAAAAAAAAAAAAAAAAAAAAAAAAAAAAAAAACTGAAGCAATTTAATGAAAAAAGAAGGAACGAGATTACAAATTTCAACCTACACATGAAAAGAAATGAGTCATAAAAGAAAAAATGAGTACCCATTCCACTGTACCTTCACAAGCTGCATTTCTTCTGGAACAAGGCAGTTATCTCTATATTACAGAAAGACGGGACTTAAGAGCAAGTTAGTCACTGAAACAGGCTGACAAAATCGTGCCCTGACTTTAAACAGGGCATGAACAGTTGTCATTAACAAGAGATGTTGAAAAAAAAAAACAAAAAGAAAACAACAATAACAACAAAAGACAAACAACCCCCCCCCAAAATATTCCACACACTCAGGCATATGGATACCCTGATATTTGGGTTGCACCAGAATTTTTATATAGAATATCTTGAGCTGATATTCTTTATGTCTAGCAAATTCTCAGGAAGTGCTGGTGCAATTGGTCAATGATAGCTATTGTAGGTAGCAACACACTACATATGAGAGAGATAGAGATGGTGATATTTCATAACTGTTAGAAGCATAACATCAGATCCAGAAAGCCTTGGTTTGTGTGTTCAATGAGATATAATCTTGATAAATTTCAGTAACTTGTCAGAACCTTATTTTCCCACCCACATAAATAGGAATACTACTCTTTTTTCTTCATTGTCCAGTAAACAAAGCAGATGCATATAGAACCATGTCCATAGGACACAGAATTCAATAATTTCCTATACTTGATCTTAGCCAAAAGGCTGAGAAGCAATCAATGAGTCCCTAATGCACCTTAGAGAGCTTATTCCCATTTCAATAATATTTGTTTTCTCTTTCTGGCACCACATTATTCTGATTTATGTGCAAATATATTTACATAGTTAGAAGACAAAATCTGTCATGTAAAATTAATTAATCTAGATTCTATTGTTTAGAGAATATACTGTTTAATAAAACTCTACTTATGCTCGGCAGAGCACGAATTTATCTTTTATATGAAATACAACCCACATTTCAATAGTCTACAAAAATGTTGCTCCCTTTCCTATGCCATTTTATTCCAATTGTCTTAAGGGACTTGATACATTTTTTTTTGTTTGGTCCCATTGCTGAAACTTCTGGAAGAGTCTCTAGCACATTAGTCACAGAACTACACAATATCTACTTTACTGAAAACGAGTCTATATTTCCTTATTAAAACTAGGAATTCCTAGCATTCAGTATTTTTGTTCGTTGGTTGGTTGGTTGGTTTGAGGTCTTGTTTGATTTGTTTTTTTTTTTGAGTCAGGTTGAAAACTGACATCAACTCAGTATGCAGCCAAGGGTTCTCATAATATGATCTATATATATAGATATATATGTATACATATATATCCAGCTTCTGAAATGATTCTTAATAAACACTGGTCCTTGTCTGTGCAACATGACCATTCGACTCACTGAGCTACAACCTGGTTAGTATCGCTATCCCAGCCTTTTTTTTTTTTTTTTGCCATAGATAAGTTTATCTTCTACTGTAATTTTACTTTGTACATCTAACACTTAGGGTGGTAAAGAATAACTCCTTTAGCAAAACAGAAGGAAGACATGAATGAATAGATGAATGACTTAATAGGAGTACATTTTTTCTTTCTAAAACTTTTATCCTGAAGTATATCTTCTCTTTTTGTTGGTGTCTTATCACAAGATACTATGTTGAGGATCTTTATTAATGCCTTAATGTGATGCCTTGTTTGAAAAATCTTATTGTAACTTTTATAAAAATAAACTTTAAAAACTTCCAAATAGATTTTCAACAAAAATATGTTATCTGTATGATTTTCTTTGCAAAACTTGTATTTTTTAAAGGTTTATTTATTTTATGTATATGAGTACACTGTAGCTGTTCAGAGGGTTGTGAGCCTTCATGTGGTTGTTGGGAATTGAATTTAGGACTTCTCTCACTCCATTCAATCCTGCTCATTTTGGGCCCCACTAGCTCCAGTCGGCCCCTGCTCAATTCAGCCCCAAATTTATTTATTATAATACATAGGTACACTGTACCTGTTTTCAGACTCACCAGAAGAGGGCATCAGACAGTTGGTTGTGAGCCAGCATGTGGCTGCTGGGATTTGAACTCAGGACATCTGGAAGAGCAGTCAGTGCTTTTATCCGCTGAACCATCTCACCAGCCCCCAAAATTGTATTTTAATCAAGGACTTTAGGAGACACTCAGACACATATGAATGTATAATATAACACAAGAACAAATTAGACTGAAAGGATATAGTTATTTAGGAGAATTACAGTCCATTTGATATGTTTTTTGGTGGCTGGCTAAATTCTTCACTCAGTTTATTCATGAGGTGAAGTTTTTATTTCAATTGTAAATAATAGAGAAAAAATTGGTTTGTATTTGTACTTTTGCTTTCAATTTGCACAAACTATAAGTATAGCCAATCTCCTCAGCAAACAGCCTTCTGTAGAATTTAAACATGCTTCCTTTAAAGAAATGAGAATGGTTTCAAGGGTTCAAACATCTAGACTGTGAGAAATCTTAGAAGTCACCAGGGCCATCCCTTTTCTTCCAGAAACAAGAAAAGTGGAACAGTCCATGCCCTTGGCATCCTTATAGACCAAAACATTTGGATTGTAATTTTTTTTT
>NW_022196905.1:240181361-240191214 GCF_008632895.1 Mastomys coucha
TTTTTTTGCAAATAGTTTTACATAGTGATTCAGAAAACAAACCAGTACTGGCTCACACTGTACTATGGTCTGGCTGCTCAAATAACTGCAAACAAAGTAGAGAGATCAGTCAGCAATCCTACATAAAATCAGCTAAGAGCTTTAGGAGAGACTTTGCCTAGTCTTTGTACAGATGGTGGTTAATATTCAGTGGCCAGTGATCCTTGTTTAATGCTTGAGATGTGTGTCAGTTCCTGTACTGACATACACATTCACTCACATTTGTTTTTGTTTTTGTTTTTGTTTTGTTGTTGTTCCTTTTGCCAAAATTTCGAGAAAGATGTTCTCCCATCCCTTTCATACTATAGGAATCGAGATTTGTAGGGTGAGTAATGTAATTGACATCAGAGTTCTGCTTTCACACTACCAGCCTATATCATTCATACACAAATCTAAAATTACTTCATCATTTTTCTGAAGACCTGAAGGTCTGGAAACATATGTGAGAGGGGGAGACTTTTCACAGTTCTTAAAGGTGGGTAGCTGTGGTATTTTCAACTCCTTCTTCAGGAAGTGCTGCAGAAGACAAATCAACAGAACTTACTGAATTCCTTTCTGAACATGGCCCTAGATATTCATCCTCAGAGCCCATCACTGATTATTTATTTATTTGTTTGTTTTGATCATTATAGGTTTTATTTTTAGCCACAACTCTTGGTCCCCCCTCCCAGAGTTCTTCTCCCCCTTATCCATCTCTCCCCTTCTCCTCTAAGGGTGCTTCTACCCCCCTGCCTCCCCTTTCCTGGGGAATTAAGTGTCTACAGGACTAGGCACATGCTCTCCCACTGAGGCCATGCAGGGCAATCCTCTGGCACATATGTCCCCGGGCCTTGTACCAGCCCATGCATGCTCTTTGGTTGGTGGTTTAGTCTCTGGAAGCTCCCAAGGGTCTAGGTTAGTTGACACTATTGATCTTCTTAATGGGGTTGCAATTCCCTTCAAATCCTTCAATCAATCCCCTAACTCTTCCATAGGATTCATCAGTCCAGTGGATGGCTTTTCTCCTGTCCTCCTCATATCTGATCTTACCACCCTTTTCCCTTTCCCTCTTGTCTTCTACCCTGGTCCCTCCCTCCCTCTGCCTCCACTGATTATTTTATTCTGGCTCCTAAGTGAGATTGAAGCAACCTCACCTGCTCCCCATTCTAAGTGGGATTGAAGCATCCTCACTTGAGCATTCCTTCTTGAACTTCTTAGTGCCTGTGGGGGTGTATCTGTATTTTTTGGCTAACATCCACTTAACAATGTACATACCATGCCTGTCTTTAGGGTCTGGGTTACCTCACTCAGGCTGATATTTTCTAATGTGATTCATTTGCCTGAAAAGTTTATGATGTTCCCAGTTTTAAAAGCTGCATAGTACCATTCTGAACAATAAAAGAACTTCTGGGAGAATCATGATCCCTGACCTTGAGCAGTACTACAGAGCAACAGTGATTAAAAGCACATGGTATTGGTACAGAGATGGAAAGGCCAATCAATGGAATAGAATCAAAGACCCTCAAATAAATCCACAGACCTACAGACACTTGATCTTTGACAAAGAAGTCAAAACCATATAAAGAAAAAAAAAAAGGAAAGCATCTTCAACAAATGGTGCTGGTTAACCTGGTGGACTGCAAACAGAGGAATGCAAATTGATTCAGATTTGGCACCCAGCACAAAGCTCAAGTCCATGTGGATCAAGGACCACAACATAAAACCAGACACACTGAAAAAAGAAAAAAAACAGACAAACTGAATCTAATAGAAGGGAAAGTAGGAAACAGCCTAGAATTCATTGACACAAGGGAAAATTTCCTGAACAAAATACTAAGGGCTTAGGTTCTAATAAAAACTGAAAAATGGGACCTCTTGAAACTGAAACACTTCTATAAAGCAGTGGTCACTGTCAACAGGACAAAACAACAACCTACAGATTGTGAAAAGATCTTCACTAACCTTACACCTGATTCAAGGCTAATATCCAAAAGACATAAAGAATTCATGAAGTTAAACTCCAAAAATCAAATAACCCAGTTAAAAATGGGGTACAGAGCTAAACAAAATTGTAGACAGAGGGATCTCCAATGGCTGAGAAGTGTTTAAAGAAATGTTCGACATCCTTAGTCATCAAGGAAATGTTAATCAAAATGACCCTGAGATTCCACATTACAACAATCAGAATGTGTAAGATCAAATATCAAATATTCAAGCAACAGCTTACGCTGGTGAGAATTTGGAGAAAGAGGAACACGCCTCCATTGCTAGTGGTATTGCAAACTGTTACAACCACTCTGGAAATGAATCTGACAGTTCCTCACAAAAGTAGAAAAAGTTCTAACTGAAGACCCAGCTATACCACTCCTGGGCGTATATCCAAAAGATGTTCCACCTTACCATAAGGACACATGCTCCACTATGTTCAAAGCAACCTTATTTATAATAGCCACTGAATTCTTTAAAAAGCCTGTCTGTGCCTTGCAGCTGTGCCTTCAGTTCTTATGTGGGGCTCTGTAGACCAAGCCTGTGGGGCACCTGTAGCTGCCAGTAATGTTGACACTGGCAGAAGGCATCTAGAATTAGTGAAGTACAGCAGAGAGGCATGTAAGGCTCCCCTTTACCAGAGTCAGACTTGTTAGTGATTTTTGGGTTGTATTTACTCTGGATTTGGGAAGCTTTTTGGGTTTGGATTTTGTCTTTCATACACTTCACAGAGCTGAAACCATGAAAACAGTTGATCAGGACCCATAGTCCCAGTTTGCTTCTAAAATTGAATGGCCTGACTTCATATTCAACTGGAACATTTTTCTTCTTATTTCTACTTTTAGAAAAATCAATAAATAGTTTATGATGCCTTTCAGAGACTATGAATGAGTGGAAAGCAAGTTTTGTCAAATTATGGTAACTAAACATCTTGAGTGTTCTGGGATAGATCCAATTTCATCTCGCTCATCTTGTCTTTCAATTATATACTATGTCAATCATTCCTGAAATTTTATCATGGGGACATGCTTTTCAATTCATAGAATAAAAAAATACAGCCTTAATGAGCACTGGTTTGAACTCACATATTTCGGATACTGACTCTCCTCACATATTATTTTCTATATATGTTATAAGCATATTTAGGAGACACATGTACATTTGATAAATCTTTGGATGCCTGTGCATGTGTTTGTATATTTTCCTTTTAAGATACAATTGTCTCAGATGCTTACATTTTTCTTTTCACTTTATATCCTGCTCACTGCCCCCCTTCTGGTCACCTCCTTTTCAATCCTTCCTCCATCCCCACCTCATTTTTCCTTTGAGCAGGTGGGGGTTTCATGGGTATCGCCCAACCCTGGCACTTCAAATTTCTGTGATGCTAGGCTCATCATCTCTCACTGAGGCCAAACAAGGCAGCCCAACTGAAAGTAAATATCCCACATACAGGCCACATCTTTTGGAATAGGCCCTACTCCAGTTCATTAAGGACCAACATGAAGACCATGCTGCACATTTGCCACATATGTGCTAGTAGGCCTAGGTCCAGAACATATATGTGTTTTGGTTGGTGGTTCAGGTTCTAAAAGCATCAAGGATCCAGGTTAGTTGATTCTCTTAGGCTTCCTGTGGAGTTCCTAACTCCTTAAGGCCTGCAATCCTCATGAAACTACAAAGCTTATAAGTTTTGTTTTGTTTTGCATTGTTTTTTGTTTGTTTGTTTTGGTTTAGGTTATACTTGCTTTTGAGTAGCTGACATGGCATGACAATTTTGTAGTCTACAGATTTTGGTAGGTTTTCCCCTTAATAATTGTATGCTTCTATGTGCTGAAACTACTTTTGTGTTTGTTGTTGTTGTCTGTTTGTTTGAGCTCTGGAGATAAATAAAACCAAGGGCCTTGCATGTTTTAAACAGTTACTCTTAAACATATCCAAAGCCCCTGTCTTCTATGGAAATTTGTCTATTTTTATGTGTGCTCATTCCTTCTGAATTCATACACCTGGCCACCTGCATATAGATGCCAACCAAAGGTGTGTCACACCATGTACTTAGCCTTCAGATCTAGCCAGATTCATGTCCCTACTGAGGTAAATTTTGCTGCCATAATAGTAGAAATTCTGAGCTCCAGACACATGATCTAGCGCCTGCCTGAAGAGCCATGATAAGAGCCACGCACTAATTACCTGAAAGGCTTAGGAGTGAGAGAGAGGAGATGATCTCAGAACAGTCAAAAGAATTTTGTTCCTCGTTTTGTTGGCCCTTGACAGTCTCAAAAGTCTTTGGGTTTTCTTTCAGTCTGTTTATGATTAAGATTCTTGCTAAGATGACACTTGGTCATGTGAAAGAGGCATTTGCACAGGTCATTTACTAATGCATGGAGATGAAGAAAGGCTACAGGTTCCAGGAACAAGGTTCTCCAATCCCCTATAAAAGTCTGATGATTGGCATAATGACATTAAAAATCCAACATGTTCTTGTGAGAACATAAAAGATGAAGTTGTGCCAGGCAGTGGTGGTGCACAATTTTAATCCCAGCACTTGGGAGGCAGAGGCAGGTGGATTCCTGTGTTTGAGGCCAGCCTGGTCTACAGAGTGAGTTCTAGGAGAGCCAGGACTACACAGAGAAACCCTGTCTCGAAACAAAACAAAACAAAACAAAAAAGATGAAGTTTTATTTGGCTTTTCATCTGTAAATGTGCCTGAAGGATCAAGTTTTTCCATCATTGCAATGCTTAATTTAAAGACATGCACAAGCACACATGTACATGGACACACACACACACAATCAGGAAAGTCATGACAATGATAGTTAATTCAAGAAAGTTTACACAGCATTTAGTAAATTTACTTGGCAGACATATCCATCAGATATCATCAAGAGAACCTTCACATGTGTCAAAGAGAGAAATGTTAAAATTAAATCATTTTAAGACAAATCACCTTCTTTGGTTCACAAGATTCAAATTTGGTTCACAAGATTCAAGATTGTAAGAGTGACCCCTAGTGACTATAAAACTGCTTAAATCCTTGCTCAAGCTCATTATACTGTGAAATGTGACCATCTAAAGAGAAAAAAGACAAACACACCATTCTTTTAAGTTGAAAAAGCCAAACTTTTCAGTTTGGAATTAATAGTCATACTTGGAAAATAATAGAAACTTTTAACAAAATATTTTTATGCGTGATTGATGCATATCCACTACATACAATACATAACCTATGGATTCATATATTCATATCCATCCATCAGCATTAGTTAAAATGAAAAGCCTGCACTATAAACTCAGGGCATAGAAAATAGTATTCCTTAGGATACAGGAATCAAGACCCTTGTAATACTCGCAGTCACTAGAGGACAGAAAGGCAGGAAGGAGCATTGCAGAGCAGTGGGAACCAGATGGGGTATGTGAAGCAAAGCTTTGTAATAATAAGGGTTGATTTTGGTCAATTCTGTTTCTGGATTAAAACAAATGAAGCAAGTTTCTCTGCAAGAAAGTGAATTTACTTAGACTTTCTATTCAGGCTCAAAGTCAAGTGCCTTTATAGGGTAATAACCCTCTTATTGATGAGGCAATGTAAGATGTTCTGTCTAGAGAGACAAGGAACATATTACATGTAAATATACCTATTTTGATATCCCTTCTCTTTCCTCATTTCATATACATCTACCAGGACTGAGTCCTGGAGCCTCCACTGTCTGCATCTTAATCTTTCTCATCTCACAAATGCCCCACCTCAGAACACCTTAAGCAGATTGCTGTGACCAGCTTAATTCCTCACAATGGAGGCAGAATTTGCAAAAGGGAACCTTGTAGGGCAAATTCAATTTAAATCCAATCAATAATAAGGCCTGAGAGCAAACCATTTGTAAAATGGTTGTGTGGATATACTTCAGGAATGTAGGCCAAACTAGGAGCTAGTCAGACAGGAAGCAGTAATACCTGATTAGAGAGACATGAAACAATACAAGTCTGTGAAAGCACCACAAATATTTCATTTGAGTTTGTAAGCAGAGTAGACATTGCTATGGAAATAAAGATGAGGACTCAGACACAAGCACAAGACACGTAAGAGGAAAAGAAAATCATTGTACACCCCTCCTACTCCTTCTACTGAAGGTAATGGGAATAGGCTTTGCTAAGAGAAAAACAGATAATGTCAAACAATCTGAGAAGAATTACCTGTCTAGAGCAGAGGATACCCTGGAAAGAACCAGGACTGGTTGTAGAGAAGCCACATAAAAGTGATCTAGCAACTTCTACTATATCATTATGCTTCTGTTTAGCTTGATCCTGTACTAGGTGCTTTAAGCTTTCATGAAAGTTTGCATTACTAGTAGGTACAGAATGCTTTTAAAATGCATAGTGTAATATGTTGACACAAGTTTTCATTTCAGGAAAAAATGAATAATGCCATGTGTGATGGTTTGTATATATGCTTGGCCCAGGGAGTGACACTATTAGGAGGTGTGGCCTTGTTAGAGTAGCTGTATCATTGTGGGCATGGGTTTTAAGACCCTCACCCTTGCTGCCTGAAAGTCAGTCTTCCACTAGCAGGCTTCAGATAAAGATGTTGAACTCTCAGGTGTATCTGTACCAGACCTGCCTGGATGCTGCCATGCTCTTACCTTGACAAAAATGGACTGAACTTCTGAACCTATAAGCCAGCTCCAATTAAATATTGAGGAGGGAGGGAGGAACCTAGGAAGGAAAGTGGACTGGGGATGATATTAGGTGAGAGATGGTATTAGGTAAGAAAAAAAAAAGGACTGAAACCCTGAGGGCTAGCAGAAAGAATGAAAACAGGCAACCTTGGGATGTAGGAGGTTGGGGGGGACCCTCCAAAATGTACCAGAGACTTGGGAAGTGAATGACTGTCAGGACTCAAAGAGTCCTTAGATAAAATGCCCTACAGTAGGGAGAGGGATCTTATAGAGCCCACCTCCAGCAGGAAGATAAGGCATCAAGTGAGGGAGTGGGTTGCCATCTCACAGTCAAAACTCTGACCCATAATTGTTCCTGTCTAAAAGAACTACAGGGATGGAAATGGAGAAGAGCCTGAGGAAAAGAAGGTCCAGCGACAGACCCAAAGTGAGATACACCTCAAGCGGATCTCCTAAGGCCTGACACTATTGTTGAAGCTATGGAGTGCTCACAAAAAGGAGCCTAGCAGCCAGGCAGTGGTGACACATGCCTTTAATCCCAGCACTTGGGATGCAGAGGAAGGCGGATTTCTGAGTTTGAGGCCAGCTTGGTCTACAGAGTGAGTTCCAGGACAGTCAGGGCTATACAGAGAAAGCCTGTAACCCTGTCTCGATGTCTCAAAAACAAACAAACAAACAAAAAACAACAACAACAACAAAAAACCTAGCATGACTACACTCCAGAAGAACCAACAAGCAGCTGAAAGAGTCAGATGCAGATATTTGCACCCAACCAATGGACAGAAACTGCTGACCCCTGTGGTTGAATTAGGAAAAGCACTGAGGAGGAGGGCAACTCTGCAGGAGGACCAGAAGTCTCAATTTATCTGGACCCATGAGATCTCTCAAACACTAGATCACCAAACAGGCAGCATACACCAGCTGATATAAGGCCCCCAACACATATACAGCAAAGGACTGTGTTTAATCAGAGATGATGCACCAAACCCTCATGATACTGGAGGGCCCATGGATTTTAGAAGTCAGGTGGGATGGAGACAGGGGGTGGGGACATCCTAGTGAAGACAGGGGTTGGGGAGGAAGTATGGGATGGGGAACAGTTGGAGAATGGACTAGTTATGGGTAAAATCTGGAGTGTAAATAAATAAATAAATAAATTTTATAAAATGTTGTCCTTTATAAGACATGCCATGGTCTTGGTGTCTGTTCACAGAAGAAAAACCCTAACTCAGACACCTAGTGAGTAGACATACCCATTTGCATGCTTTTCTATAAATTATAAACACACATAAATAGCCTCAGTTATTTATTAATGCCATAGCATGTGCTTTGGCTCACAGACTTAGAAAAAATGATTCTCACATAAAAACTTCATAAACCACATATATTTTCATTTTTTAATCAGAATATTTAAATTTTTAAATGAAGATTCTTCTATAAAATATTTATTATTGTGTGTATACTCTGTACATGTGAGTATATGAGTATATGTGTGAGTATGTATGCGTATGTAAGAGAGAGACTCTGTGTGAGTGTATGTGTGTATGTGTGTGTGTGTGTGTGTGTGTGTGTGTGTGTGTATGTGTGCAATACACAGCACACATGTGGGAGCTTAACCACAACTGATATTGGTTCTGTCTTTCAACTTTATCTGGGTCTAGGAACTGAATTCAGGTCCTCAGGTTTTGTTGGCAAGTGTGTTTCACACTAAGTCATATAGCTAGTGGTTATGAAAAATTCCATAGCTTCTGAAAAGTATAGAAGAAAAGCCTAGGTCCTCTAGCCTTTCAAATTCTATATCAGATATCCCTCACATGGAAAAACAAACTTATGTTGATTATTGAAATTCCATGTTTCTGATGTGTGAAAGTATCTATTTGAATGTTTTGCTACCTGTCTTGACTGGCTTGTTTATACTAATAACATATGGTAGACTGGGAACTAAGGTTACTTATTGCATTTTCCAATGGTTCCTAAGAATGAAAGTATAAGATCCCTTGTCACTGGCTTGGGTTCCTCTGAGGTCTCTTTCCTATGATTGCAGACGGCAGCTGCCCACTATGTTCTCACAAGGACTCTTTTCAAATAAACAGGCTTCATGGTGTCTCCTCTTCTTTTAAAATGACATTAGTCATGTAGTATTAATGTATTTGCATGGCTCTATTCAGCTTTAAATATAATCACATTAGGAAATGGGCTTACATTTATGAATTTTGTCAGAGCTGGAATCAATACAGAAAGGTCTCAAATTTTCTTTACAGTGACATAAAGTAAAAATAATAAATCCTTCTTTCAAAATCATACTTTAAGAAACTAATTTGAGTTCAATAAATATAAAGGCTGCTATTCACAGGGAAAGGGACCATATTGGAGGTTATTGTCGAGACAGTGCTATGTTCCCTTGTGCCCCATTCAGAATTGAGACATTCATTCTTGCAGCTGATGGGGGTGGTTTTCATCTACTGTGACAGTTCACATTTGAATTTTCTTTCTCCAGAATTTCAAAGCCAAGAATAAATGCTTGTGGTGTCTTAAAGAAGAACGCCCTTCATGGGCTCCTTGATTTGAATGTTTAGTCACCACAGAGTGGCACTATTGAAAGAATGAGGAGGTATGGCCTTGGAGGAAATGTGTCAGTGAAGGTGACTTTGAGGTTTCAAGGGCCCATAGCAGCAGAGTGACTCTCTCTGCTCTCTCCCTGCAGCCTGTGGATCTGGATGTAGAACTCTCAACTTCTTCAGCTTCCCTGTCAGCCTGCATTCAGGCTTCTTCTTTGCCATTAGCATTGTGGACTATACTTCTGAATCTGTAAGTACTCCCCAACTTAATGCCTTCCATTGCTGAAATCACGGTACCTCTTCACAGAAATAGAACACTGACTAAGACCGTGCCCAATGTTATATTCCTTGCCTGAGGTTTCATATCCCAGAACTCATCAATATGACTTGAGTTTTTAGCACCTCCTCACTGTAATGAACAAGATAATGAATGTGATATATTTCAAATCCTTCAGAATAAATGTCTTAAATCTTCATAGCAATAGTCCTTCCCATCCCTGATTGCTATCATTCTAGTCCATGGAGTGGATGAGATGGTACATAGCAGAGATATACCTCAAGTATTCTAAGAAATCAAATTCTGTATGTGTGTGTGTGTGTGTGTGTGTGTGTGTGTGTGTGTGT
>NW_022196905.1:240191227-240223415 GCF_008632895.1 Mastomys coucha
TTGTTGTAGTCATGTGGCAGCCTTGGCTATATATCCTTATATTACAGAAAAATTACAGGTTGAAAAAAATAAATTGTGTTTGTTTCCCATGATAGAGGAATCATTATAGAAATAAAAATCTGTGTGTAGCTGGAACCTTTTCTAAACAAGAGTATCTGGGTACAGTTAGTGTTTGAGATTAGCTTTACTGTGGACTACAAACAGTGTTTCTTTGTTTCCTCTGCTGTACCTAAACAAAGTTCATTTGGCACCACAATTGGTTTCTAAAGGTTTTAAAACATTTTTCTCTTTTAAAGTAACTTCAAATGGTGGAAATTCAAGGACCAGAAGAGAAGGATAGAGTACTCATGCACTTTCTTGAATACCGCAACCTTATCATTGATATTGATCTGTTCTTCTAGCAAGTAATCATCACCTGCCTCAGTTTGACACTATTATAGATCATGGACACCGGAGACTATTACTGCTGCCATCTCCTTTCTCTGAACCTATATCCTTAAATCAAAGCAGTCCAGCTAGAATGGCAAGAGGGATATGAGTGCAAAGTAAACTTATATCTCCAGGCCTCTGTTGGAACATCTCTAATTTTCCATGCCCTCGACATAAATTGATGTTCTAATCTATTAAGGCACATATGCTATTGAGCCCTGGGATTTTCCTATAACACCTAAAACTCAGCTTGCCTCCAAGCACTGTCTGTGGCTGTTGGTTCTGCGTTGTAAGCCCTCATCACTCTGAAGAGGTAGTATAGCTTCACGCTGATTCGCTAGTCTTTGAGATACTTCAGAAATTTGTTCTTTTCAGCAAATCACTATCATATCTCTTCATCAGAGAGCTTCTGTTTTCAAGAAGTTTCTTGAACTTTAGACTGCAAGATTGTCCCAAAGATTAGGTGATTTCCATTCTTACGTAAAGATTGTTTGGGCTATACTATCCCAAGATGAGAAAAATATAACCTCAAAATGACAGCTTTTCCCATCTGAGGCAATCCCAAAGGGTTTCAGGCAACTAAGATTTGCCTGTTGTCATTACTTCAAGTAGCTGGGGAATAAATCTATTTTAAAGAGAATTCACCAGCATAGTCTACTACTATTGAGAAGATCTAAGCTGTTATTCATTGGTGAAAATATTTTAATACCCTATACTTGTTAAAATATGCCATTAAGAAAAGTCAGCATGGTAAATATAGAATACTATTCCTCAATCTTTGGGGCCAGAAACACAGCCAATATTAGGAAAATGTTAACTAATGGATGAATCAGAACCTTTGAGAATGACACACATATATTGCTCTAATGAGAACTTTCTCCAAAGACTCATACTAATTTCTTTAGACAAGTTTGTCAAATAAAGTTAGTCTTTAACCCAATGGTTCTAAATATTCTAATTCTAAAATACCTTTTTCTATGTGTTATGTATATATGTATTTACTGAATGTCAGTTAAAATTTTGAAGATATGACACACAACACTTTAAAGTAATTTGGGACTTTAATGCATCCTTAAAAAGAATTTTAAAATCTCAAAATTGAAAGTATTGTGTGTATATTTTTAAAGATTTTATCAGGATATAGACAAAGTCATTTGAAAGTGGAATGGGTTCATTTCAATTTAAAACATTCATCAATATCAAATATCAATGTATATCTTTAGATATTGAATAACATCAGAAGGTTCTAGAAAAATGTCAATTTCTCTAAATTATTTTATTATAATATTATCCTAAAGTGAACCCAGCTCATGATAAGCCTATCACAAAAACAAAGGAATTTATTAAGGGACTGTCAGAAGTGATGTAAACCTTGACTTCAAATAAACCATATTCTTTTTCATCAGCACAATGAGTCAAATCCATTATCACTTACATCTCGATTCTGTCAGCCCCATGACTTCACATATGAACCCAATGATGTTGACTCCAAATTTACATCTCCATCTGGAACAGCTTGGCTAGACTCCAGGTTTATTAATTCAAATGTTTATTTGAAATCTCTACTTAGATTTATTCTAATCACTTGAATGTTGGCATAGGTAAAAGCCAATCTTTTATCTCCTAGGCTCATTCCCAGAGCCTGCTTGGTATTTAGTATACCCCATTTCATTATGCAATGTCACCACATTGAAATTGCTCAAACTAAAATTACTGTAATTAACTTTTTTATTTATTTCTACTTGATTCTGTTCTTAAGACTCTAGTGTAAGATTGAGCAGTTCATATTGAATAAAGCATTGGTGTATTCTCTTCTGGGTAGGACATTTTCTCTGATTTTTAGTATTCCTTAATTGCCAGTAATTCTTTGTCGTTGAGGTTCGTGGTCTGTCTGCCCATCCACAGTGACATGTCTATTGTTGTTGTCCTTGTTTATGTCATATTAGGCTGTCACATTTTTCAGACTTTATGGATGTAGCTTCTGAGATTACTAGAACTCAGTGTCATAACAAAGTCTCCTATCCTCTGGCTATTACAATCATTGTACTGTTTTTTGTGGTGTTAACTTACAGTTAGATGTAGGAGTTATTTTGCAGGAGTATTCACTGTGGCTGGGCCCCAGAACTCTCCAGTTATATTGGCTATTGTTTTCCGTAGTAGTTTCTATTCATTGTTTAGTGAGAGGTGAGGGCTGTAGTTATCTGAGAGTACAAGGACAATCATTTATAATGTAGTCAAGGATTGTGCTGATTTAGCAAAGTTGCACTTGAAGGTTCTCCTCCAAAATCCTTGACTTCAGTAGTTCAGGCTAGTTGTCTGGTTTTCTAGTACAAAGAGTGTGATATCCCTCTTGTCTAGTGGGGCTTATGTCCAATTAGAAGGCATGCCACCAAGGTTTACTTTCTACTACTATACCCTTAGGTTATCGATTTAGGCTGGTCATATTGGTTTATGGGCATCACGGCTGGGGAGATATTTGGTTGCTTCATTCTTTTTGGAGTTTTGCGGAACGTCTTGGTACCTTAAAAGCTAGTCCTCAGGTAGGAGTCTTTCAAATGATCTCCACCTCAGGGTCCTCTGTGGCCTATGTCAGAAGTGTGTAATTTTCAGCAGGTTCTTGCTTTCCTCTTCTGAATTCAATGAAGGATACTTGCAATACCTTTGGGAGAATCTTGGGGGAAAAAAAACTAAACAAATTAAAGAGGGCTTATCATTCTTGTTGTTGGAATTTGATAGAGTTTTTGGCTCTTGGGAAGAATATTGCCAACCATATTAAAAAAAAAAAAAACTCCTACTCATGGGTATCTATACAGCAAGTTGCACATATCACATGTGTTTTGAAACATAATGTTTAAAATCTGATTCCGTATGATTTTACCCACATCTCTCAGAAGTCAATTCTTCCTAAGAACGGAAAGAGTATTATTTACACATCTGACAAAAGAATACTTTTAATTCAGGCATTCTCTAAG
This sequence comes from Mastomys coucha, assembly GCF_008632895.1. NCBI lineage: Eukaryota > Metazoa > Chordata > Mammalia > Rodentia > Muridae > Mastomys > Mastomys coucha. The sequence continues at coordinate 240,194,629 of NW_022196905.1, forward strand.
AATCCAGTGCAACCCACCATGGTCTCCATCATTTCTAATAAAACATATTTCAAATATATAACCTTTATTACTATCCTGCTTTTTTGTGAATTACTATTATTTACAAGCTCTGATGGAAATGAGTGTCCACAAGGTGATATATTACCTGGTTTGCTGTTCATGATATTTTTCAGTATAATTGCTAACATTTTATATTACAAACACTTGTCAAATATATTTGACTTAATTAATTGACAGAAATAATTTAAATGTTTTCATTATTTACTTAATACACAAAACTTCTATTTATAAACAATTTAATTCTAAATAGCATTGTTTGCCTACATTGTTCTCATGAACAACACACTATCCTACTATCCTTGGAACAAGGTTATAGATATAAAAAATTATTATCTTATTAGAAATTGTTTTATAAATTTAAGTAAATTTATATGATTGTATAGTTTTAATTTTTGCATGAATATATTTTCAATTTTCCTTTTTATAGAAAACAGTTTTTTTTTTTCTCAATATGTCGTGATTAGAGTTTTCCCTCCCTCTCCTCTTGTCAATTACTTGCCACCTACCATCCTATCTGGAACCAACTCCTTTCTGTCTATCATTAGAAAACAAACAGGCTTCTAAGATATAATAACTAAATAAGATAAGATATTTGAAAAACTAACATTTTATAATAGAATAAACTACAAAAAGAAGAGTTCAAGAAAAACACATGTAGCAGTTATAGATACTGAAACTCACTTGATCACACACTCAGGAACATCATGAGAACACTAAAATTGATACCATAATATACATCTACAGAATCCATAAATAGAACATCTGTATATAGAGAGAATATATACATATTCTATCTATCTATCTATCTATCTATCTATCTATCTATCTATCTATCTATCATCTATCTATCTATCTATCGAGAGAGAACGAGCAAGAAATAACTAGTTGAGGTTCTGTTTTCTCCATTATTTGGTGATTTCCTTTAGATCACCTTTAAATATGTAAATATTTTAAGATGCTTTTGCTTTATTTTTTGCATACTATCCCCCAAATGGCCCTCAATTATTGCTGTCTCTTACCATATTCCTTCCCTCATCCCCTAATCCCTTCCCCTCCCAACTTGATCTTCTTTGTCCAGTGCCCTCTCAACCATACATTAACTATCTTTTCCCTTTAGTATAGAGGCAGATCTGCATTCTCCTTCATCTCTGACTGTATACATAACATCTGATCTACAAATTTAGATTGTTATGATTGACATCACAGCAAATATCCACCCATAATTGATGTATACCATATTTGTCTTTCTGGGTCTGATTTACCTAATTCAGAATGATGTTTTTTCTACTTTCATCCATACTCTTGGAAATTTTATGTTTTCATATTTTTAATGGTTGAGTAATATTTCAATGTGTAAGTATAAATTATTTCCTTTATACACTAATCTAGTTAATGATATCTTCATTGTTTTCTATTTGTGGCTATTATGAATGGCGTCAAATGAACACGGTTGAACAAGTGTATTTGAAGTATGATAAAACACTATTGGAGTATATGCTCAAGTGTCCTATAACTAGATCTTAAGGTGGATTTATTCCCATCTTTGTAAGGAGCAGCCACACTGATTTCCATATTTGCTGAAGGAGTTTTCAATTCCACCAGCAATAAATTACTGCTCCCCTTTCTCCACTTCTTCACCAGCATAATTTGTCATGTGTTTTATTGATCTAACAATTCTGACAGTGTAAGCATGTAAAAGCTTGATCTATAGTTCCTGTATAATAGGATATATTTTTATTTTATATTATTTATATTATATTATATCTTAATATTATATTTTTATTATAAGTGTCCACTTATAGGACTTTTTCTGACATATTAACCCATGATCATGAGGTGCCTCTTTCCACCTTCTGATATTTCATATTTTCTTTCTTTACTGTCTTAGAGATTTTAACATACAGCCTTTTATTTGCTTGGTTAGGGTTACCCAGTTGCTATTTGAAACTTTTGTGAAAAGTGTTATTTCCTTGATTTCTTCCTAAGTCCATTTGCCATTTGTACATAGAAGCACTACAAATTTTTATTAGTTCATTTTTGTATGCAGCTATGTTCTTGAAAGTATTGGAGTTTCCCAATGTAAATTTTAGGGCACTTATGTAGACTATTATATCATCTGTAAATAAAGGTGCTTTGACATCTTCATTTCCAATTTATATTCCTCTGATGTCTTTCTGTTCTCTTACTGCTCTAGGTAAAACTTGACATATTGTATTGAATAGGTATGGAGAAAATAGGAAATTTTGTATTGTTCAAGCTTATAGTTTAGTTTCTCTGAGTTTCTCTCCAGTTACTTCTTTGTTGGCTATAAGCCTGCTGTGGCTGCCTTTATTATGGTTAGATAAATCTCTTATATCTCTTATGTCTCCAGGATTTATATATTAATGAGTTGTTGAACTTGATCATGGTTATTTCTGCATCTAATGACATGACCACTTTACTTTTGTCTTTCGTTTTTGTATATGGTGGATTTTATCAATTTACTTACATAATTTGAGCCATGCCTACATCCTAGGGATAAAGCCTACTTGAGAATTTTAGATGATATTTTTGATGCGTTCTTGGATTCTGTTTACAAGTCACTTATTGAGAATCTTTATATATAGTTCATGAGGAAAATTGAAGTAGAATTTTCTTGCTTTGGTATGTTCTTATGTTGTTTGGGTATCAGTATAACTGTATCAATATAAAATGAATTGGGCAATGGTCTTTCTATTTTGTCTAATAATTGAGCAGTAGTGGCATTAACTCTTCTTTGAAAGTCTGATGAATAAATTCCATTTTACCCTTATTTTGTTGGAGATATTTTTTAAAACTAGGGCTTATAGGTCTATTAAAATTGTTTGTCCGATATTGATTCACTTTGGCAAGTGGTCTATATCAAGAAAATGATCTCTTAGATTTGGATTTTTCAATTTGGTTTTTAAAGTATGTCATTATTTTTCTGTAGATTCTCTCCATGTTTGATGTAATAAACCCATTTTCATCTCTAATTTCATTGATTTGAACTTGTTCTCTTTCTGTCTTTCAGATTAGGATATTTCAATCTTATTGATTTTCTCAAAGACTCAACTCATTGTTTCATTGATTGTTTTAGAACTTTTTTTGTGTATGTCTTTTTTGATGATTTTAGCCCTGAGTTGTACCCTCTTCTCAACACCTCGTGTAACTTCTTTCAAAATTGACTGCATACTTGAATAAAAAGCAATTCTCAACAGATACAAAAAAAAAAAAATTGAAAGACTACCCTGAATACTATCTAACTACAAAGAATTTAAGCCATCATCAACAAAAACAGAAAAAGCAGAAATCTTATAAATTCATAGAAACTGAACAATTCACTGCTAAATGAAAACTGCATTAAGAAGGAAATTAAAAGAAGGATTTTAAAAACATTCTAGAAGCTAATAAAAATAAATACACAACATACCTAAACCTAGGAGACACAAGGAAGGCAGCTGTACAAGGCAAGTTCCTAGCAGTAAGTGCATATTTTTTAAAAAATAAACAATTAGAGAACTATCATACTGGTACTTTATTGGCGTACACGGAAGGTCTAGAAGACCTAGAATAAGTCACACACCAATGGAATAGATGATAAGAAGTAATCAAGTTCAAGGTTGAAATCTATAAAATATTTATAATTCCCTAAAAACATTATATTTTAATATATGTAATATAATATACATATATAATTTATAATATATAATATGTACAATATAATATGTATATGCTTATATATATTACATACTTATATGCATATAGATAATATGTATGCTTATATACTCTTTATTAAAATTATATATATAACTATAATTTTAAATGTAATATAAAATTTTATATATATAAAACTAAAATTATACATACTCACAAAAGTGTGTTTGTGTGTGTGTGTGTGTGTGTGTGTGTGTGTGTGTGTGTGTGTGTGTGTATATCTGTGCATGTATGTTGTGTAGGGAGGATGGCCTAGTAATCCAGAAGGAAGTGTTTAGTTCTGGAGAACTGAAGTTATATATGATAGTGAGATGCCTGATACTATTAGTGGGAAACATAAAGGTATTTGTTCTTAACGATTTAGCCATATCACTACTCCTTGTTTACCAATTTATTATATAACAAAGATCTGGTAGTGTTTGCTCATTTTTATATTAATTTACTTTTAAACATTTGTTAGTTAGAGGAATATTTCAAATTTCTTTCATTTTAAAGTCAGAATATATGGAACTCAAATATATCCATTGAAAATGTCAAGCACACTTACTCGAAGCAAATTAATTTCTATCTGGCAGCATTAATTTTCATTTGTCCACAGATATTTTGCCAATGGGGTTTGAAATATGCTAATCCTAGTTACTTCTTTCTATTTATAGGAAGCATTATGAAATGTCCTAAAGTTGTAGGATATAATTTATGAAAGATTAATCATAAGCAACAGATTTACATGGAGGCAAACCAGTACAAAATAGAATAAAATACACATTCTGTACTTAATCTCTAAAATGCATGTAGCATTATTCAATGTTGCCAAGCATAATATATATCTAGAACTCTTCAAACAATATAGGTATTTCATTCCATCTCAAAGTTCTAGAATGATCTAAATTATCATAGCAAGACTGCTACAATGTTTATCTTCTACTGATAAAAGAATTATCATGAGCATTTGAAGATGGGTATTTCTTTTGATCATTTGCTCAAATGAACCAGGAATCCACAACTTTGGCCCTGCAAGGGGCTAATTAGTATCAATAAGACGGACAAATATGCCCAGAAGTTCAATGTGAGAATGGCTGATGAACACCGTGAGTATTAGCTAAGTGGGGCCTGTCATCCTATCTTTCCAGATTGTCACACTATGAATTGCAAGTCACAGATTGCAGCAAATGTACATTGTGACTTAAGATCATGGAATGATTGGACTTGAAAACTGATGTTTGATAACTAAAGAAATACATGTCCCCTGATTCTGTGTCAGGAAGGTAGACATTTAATTTTGATCTGAATAGCTTCCAGATTTCTTTCCTCCTTTGGTGTTATGTATTAAGATAGTATTAATTTCAGAAAAGAAAAGATTGAACCTCTATTAAATACCACATTCTTTAATTAATATATCTGATAAAGATTATTAGGCAAATTGACCAATCAATAAAAAATAGCTAAATGGGACATAAGACGAAAGTTTAATTTCCAATCGTTCTGCATAATTCCAGTGTTTACTAGAAAACACTGGGTGTCAATTTGTGTTATAGTCTAGATTCCTTTTCTTCCACTTTCTTTCCTGTTAGTTTAAGTAACTTCCTTCGTGCAGTCATATACACCTATTGTACAAGGTACCCAGGTGGCTGAGGTTGAAGAATACTTGAATTAGGAACATAACTTCTGTCTAGTTATACAAATAATGAGTCGTTATCTCTACAACTATTCCTATAACAACATGTGATAATTAATAATACAATTCATCCATCACTGATATGAGAGATATAAGATCAAAATATTAGATCTGAGTTGAGAATTGTGTTGAAATTAAATTTGGTGAATTAGTATGACATTGGATGAGTTATATTAACAATACTTGGATATCTGTTTTCTGTTTTACTGATGATGATGAATATGGCTTAAAAATTAACTAGGAGCTACCATTATTCTGGAAAATAGGAAAAAATTTATAAAAGGAATTATGAGGAATGATGCATCAGAAAAAAATCTATGGCTTAAGAGATCTTTAAACTTTAATGTGATTTGAGGGAGTAAAGAGTACTTTCATTTTTTTAAAGAAAGAAATAAAGAAAACTATTAAAGAGCAAATAAGAAACAAACTAAATAAAAAACAAAGAAACAAGCCTGGAACCAATATTATTTTTCAATAACATCCCCAACAATGCCCCCAGGATCAGAGTAATCCTGATTTAAATTCTAGGTATGGTGAGGGCTCCTCAGAAAACAGGCAGGTCTAGCAGCCTCCTTTTAGTTCTTCTGTGGCTACTCCTGGAAAAAAATGTCAGATACCATAGTGTCTGTGCCTTTTTATTCCTTACCTCTGCAAAGGAGGCTGACCAAACTCCTCAGGTCATAAGAAGCTAAATACAGAACATTCCATACAACAGTCACATATTAAATACAAAGATAAAAATTTATCCTTTCTCCTGCTATCTAGGAATGAATGACAACTTGACTGCAAGCATTATTGTAAATTTCTGATAAACTACATAATATAGGATACCAGCTCTCTACCTAAAATTCCTTTTTTAGTTTTTATTGGTTATTTTATTTATTTAAATTTCAAAAGATATCCTCCTTCCCAATTTCCCCTCCACATGCTCCTTATCCTCTCCCCCTCACCCTGCCTCTATGAGGATGCTCCCCCACCTGCCCACCCACTCTTGCCTCAGCACCCCAACATTCCCCTATACTGAGTCATCAAGCCTTCACAAGATTAAGGGGTTCCCCTCCCAGTGATGCCTGATAAGGCAATTCTGTGCTACATATTCAGCTGGAGCCATGGGTTCTCCCATGTATATTCTTTGGTTGGTGGTTTAGGCCTTGGGAGCTTTGGGGTATCTGATTGGCTGATATTGTTCTTCCTACAGAGTTACAAATCCCTTCAGCTCCTACAGTCCTTGCTCTACCTTTACTATTGTGGTCCTCATGTTCAGTACAATGGTTGGTTGAATAAATCTACATCTGTATTAGGTGGGCTCTGGCAGAGCCTCTCAGGGGACAGCTGTACCATGCTGCTGTCAGTAAGCACTTCTTGGCATCAGTAATAGTGTCTGGGTTTGGTGTCTGCAAATGGGATGGATCCCTAGATGGGGCAGTCTCTGGATGGCCTTTCATTCAGTCTCTGCTCTATTCTTTGTACCTGCATTTACTTTTGACAGGAGGAATTCTGGATTAATATTTTTGAAGTGTGTGCATAGCCTCATCCCTCAAATGAAGTCCATGCCTATCCACTGCATATGGCCTCTACAGGCTCCCCTTGTTGGGTATTTTTGGCTCATGTCCTTCCTCTTGTGTGTCCCTCTTGGATCCCTGGCATCTGGGAATTTCTAGGAGCTACTCCCAGTTGCCCTTAGCCCACTACTACACACCTACTTTCAAATTCTTGACCCTCTGTACTTTTCCCCCATCTCCTTCCTTATCTGAACTGGACCCTCTTTTCCCTCCCCCACCTCTCTCCCTCCTAGATCCCTCTGTCCCTCTACTTCCCATAGATTTTTTTTCTTCCCCCTTTAGAGTATGACTGTAGTATCAACACTTTGTTGTGATCTTTCTTCTTGGGTTTTAAATGGTCTATGAGATGTATTGTGGGTATTCTGAGCTTCATTTTGGCTAGTATCCACTTATCAGTGAGTACATACCATGTGTGTTCTTTTGTGACTGGGTAACCCTGTCTATCTGAAGCATTTAAGAAAGAGTCTTCTTAGGGAAATGGATGGCTCTGGAGAATATCATCTTGAGTGAGGTAACCCAATCACAAAAAAACAAACATGGTATGCACTCTCTGATAAGTGGTTATTAGCCCAGAAGTTCGGAATACACAAAAACAACCCACAAACCACAAGAAGCTCAAGAAGAAGGAAAACCAAAATGTGGACACTTCATTCCTTCTTAAAAGGGGGAACAAAATACCCACGGAAGGAGTTGCAAAGACTAACTATGGAGCAGAGACTGAAGGAAGGACAATCCAGCCTGATATAGCTGTCTCTTGAGAGGCTCTGACAGTACCTGACTAATACAGAAGTAGAGACTCACAGGTATCCATCCATTGAACTGAGTACAGGGTCCCCATTGAAGGAGTTAGAGAAAGGACCAAAGGAGCTGAAGGGTTTGCAGTTCCTTAGGACAAACAATGATATGAACTAATTAGTACCCTCAGAGCTCCCAGGGACTCAACCACCAACCAAGGACTGCACATGGTGGGACTGATTGCTCTGGCAGCATGTGTATAGTAGAGGATTGCAAAATCGGTCATCAATGGATGGAGAAGCCCTTGGCCCTGTGAAGGTTCTGTGCCCCAGTGTAGGGGAGTGCCAGTATCAATAAGTGGGAGAGGGTGGAGTGGCAAGGGGGGGAGGCAATAGGGGTTTGTTCTTTTTTTTTTTCTTTGAGGGGATACTGGGAAAGGAGAAATCATATGACATGTAAATAAAGAAAATATCTAATTAAAAAAAAAGAAAAACTCTCATGCTTTCTTGCAGACTGGAATTTTTTTTTCTGTAGCCTATGATATTGCCTGATCTTTCAATTAATAATACATCAAATAAATATATTACCCAGAAAGAAAATTCACAACTATGTCTCTCTTGAACCTGAGAACTTCCATAATGAAAATTGATAAAGTACTCAGCACAGTCCAAACTCATTCATAACTGTCTTTTTATTAATGGTAGAATCAAGTATGTTAGTGTGAAGAGTCATATTATTTATTATTTATTTGGTTTTTCTGAGCTAGAATATCTTGCCCCTGGTACAATAAAGAGACCTGTATTGTAGCATTCTAGTATCAAGGGATAAAATCACTTGTTTTGGAAACCGCTTCTGAAATGCTACAGCATTAAACTGTCTGGTTTCAGTTCTGTCCGTTCCAGCCGAACTATGGTGACTAGTGATTTCTTTCTAGTCACAGATTAGTTCCAGTAGGCTGGATCTGATTTTCACTAAGTTCTGTGAAGATTTCCTCCTGTGAATCACTGCTGGGTCTGCTGGGTCCCTGCCAAAGATGCTTCCTCACCTGGAATCTTATTTAGAGTTTCAGGCAGAAAGTTGGCAGCTGTGCTCCTTGTAGTCATAGTAACTCCAGGAGAAGATTATGGATGCACACTCATGAGTACATCCAGCCCTGTGAATGTGGAGATGTGCTTTTCTATTCATCTTTCTATCCATTCATTCACTGATTCATTTCTCAAACATTGCTCAATGAGAACCCTTTTCAAGTTCAACGTTATATTTAGTACTAGAAATAATGAGCTGATATTTTGAAAACACCAAATTGAAATATAGTCTTTGAAGGGATTTTTTTTTTTTATCATTTTGCTCTTGAAGTTATTTTGTTAATACTTCTGTATGCCACTATTTCTCTGAGTTCTTGGAAAACTATGGGAAAGAAGGCTGTGTGATTTTGTGTTTATTCATATATTGCATGTAACCTATAAAAATCCAGAAAAGGATAAGCAGCTACTCAGGGCTGTGCATATTATTTAGTAGTCAATCTTACATGAGTTATATATAATCTAGGATGCAGATGGTATTTTAGACATGAAGTGTGACTCAATAGTGTTGTCCTTAGGCATATTGAGGATTATTGATGATACATTTAATTACTATAGCTGAACAGTGATATAAGCATTGAGATACTAGGAAAAATAATGATGCTAAGCATTTTTCAGTCTATCAGAGAAACTCTAAAGTACTTCCCTAGTCCCAAACATGACTGATTCCAGGCTAAGAACATTGCATTACAGACATAGACAGATGGTATCAGAGTAAAAGAGAAAGTTTAATTTAACATCTTTGGACTGAAAATTAAATGGCATCCAATGTAATATTCTAATTTGTAACAGCTGATTTTATTACAAACATGAATACACATTGCTATGTCTGCAATATTATCAATTAATATGTGAAAGACTTTTCTTTCTTTAAAATTTTACCAAAATTACTGGCAAATATTATTTTCTGTGTTGTTTTTCTCGATATTTTGAACTCAACTATCAAGAAAATAAACCAAGTCCAATTTCTTTTGAAATCAAAATGTCAATGAGATTGCAGTTTACTCATTTGTTCTTTTAGTCTTAGGTCACCGGTTTAGTCATATGCATTGCTGAACACTTTAGCTTCTCATTGCTGTAACAGAGCACTACAGGTAACTGACATAAAAATGCAAATGTGCTTTTGGGCTCACTTTTCTGAATGTTCAGTCTATGATAATTTGGCTTTGTTTCTTCATGTTTGGTAATAAGGACCTGCCTAAAGTAGGAGAAATAGCCACACAAAGATGCATTCACGAAGACAGGGAGCAGAAAGCAGACACCAGTCTCCTTCCCCACGTATTCTTTCTCCACCAATAACCAAGATGTCCCAGGAGACCTCACATTGAAAGTTTCCACTACCAGTCAATAGTACCATTCTGAAAAATGTGACTTCAATGCATGTACAGTTAGGGAGCATTCTAGATACAAATTACAGTGCTCACTTAATCTAGTAATGGCTTAGGGTTAAATTATCCAACCCTAGCAGAAAGGAATAAAACATATGGAATTGTCTATATACGTCTCATTTAAAATAATATAATGTTAGAGACACAGTAATATTTGGAAGATGAGAGGTCAAATGGCATATAAATTGTTCTGTTTTCATGTTTATTACAAATTCCAATAATTTTGGGACTCACTTGATAATGAATCATTTTTAGTACAGAGATCACTTACTGGTGGCTGTTCATATTCTTCAGAGTGACACTGCTTTGAGGAACTTGCTGCAAAATATGCCAAGAAGCACACAGACTTGTTCAATGGTAACATCAGTAAGTTTTAGGCACAGAAAATGGATTGGCTTTTAGAAGTATGCCACTAGTATGCAGGGCCTGCAGGAGTCAGGTAAAGAATTGCTGGTGTGTGTTGCTCCTAAAGCTTACAACTAGGCACATAGCCACTTGTCTACTTGGCTATTAGCATGTTTTTTCTTTCCAAACAAATAGCAAATTTCTTTATACTCTACTTCCAAAACAGATTTTTTTTTTTCTAGCAACAATTGCACATCTAATTCAGGCCACTGAGTATAACATTTTTCATGATTTTTGTACTTATGTAGCTCCTAAATTATTTTCCTAATAGAATTATTGAATCCATAAAAGTAAATATATTTATAGTCAAAAACAATTATGTTCAAATTGTGAATATAAAATTTTTTGTTAAGAGAAAGTAAGGACATCTTTAAAACAATTGTAATATAACCAGAATTGATTTATTTTCCCTACATGGAAGTCATTGTAAAGTAAAAGAATATTCACAGCCATGACCGAAAGAGATCTTCTGCTGTATGAAATTAGAGATATTAGATGAGTCATAAGATTTATAATAGCAATGAATTTTAACATAATAGGCTTTCTTTAAGCATTGATAACCTATACTTTATAACCAGCATGAAATCCTCATGTTCAAAATCATTGGTAGAGGCTCAACTCTGTATCCAGGATCATGAAAAGGTCACCTTCTTAGTCACTCTTTTATTGTCATAACCAAGGCAACTCTCAAAAAGTACTTTGTTGGAGGCTTGCTTGCAGTCTCAGAAGTTTGGTTCTTTATCTAGGTGACAGGTATCATGATGCTGAAGCAATGGGGAGAAAGAAGGACACACACACAGAGAGACACGCACACACACACACACCACTCATGCAAATACAGAGACAGAGAGAGAGACAGAAAGACAGAGACAGAGAGACAGAGAAAGAGACAGACAGAGAGAGGGGGGGAGAGAGGGAGAGAGAGAGAAAGAGGGAAAAGACTGGTTCTGAGATAGGCTTTTGAAACCTCAGTGACACATTACCTCCACCAAGGTAACAACTCACACACGATAAATCTTCTAATCTCTAAACTTTTCAAAGAGTCCTATTCCCTGATGACTAAACACTCAAATATATGAGCCTCTGGGAGTCATTGTTATTCAAACCTGCAGTCACTAAATTTGCTAAACCATTCATTCTTTTCTGTAGTAGGTTCATAACAATAGGAACTTGCAAATATATTTCAACAAAAATTGGATGTTTTGTGTATTGACCTTTCTCTTTTTGGTTCAAAACCTAGTTTAGTCATTTTATTGCAAGGCATGTGGTGGCAGGATCAACTGTTGCAAGGAACTAAAGTATAATTGTTAGTAGTAATTGTTATTATTATAGTCATATACATTATAAAATTATGCTTTGATTTACCAAAAATGAGGAAATATTTGAAGTTATGTATATAGTTCTTAAATTATAACAATAACATTTAAAATATAAAATTTACTCAATATTTTAAAACAAAAAATAAAGCAGAAACTATCCAAAAATAATTGTACATATGAATTTGTAAAACAGCTCAGGAAACCAGAGCTTAATAATATGAAGTATTCTTTCTGTCATTTTGTGTTTAATGGCAAAGCCAAAGAATTTCTGGGTTTGAACATAGTCTCAATTCAGAACTGATGCTTTCCGCCAGCTTTTGAGTTGTTGAAAGTGAATCCAAGTCTATCACATTAGTGATTTTTTTTGATTAGATAAACATTCTTTAGTATTGCATCCTTCTCATCCTGTTTAGAGGAACAAGGGAAATGGATGTAGCCTGATTCTGTACACATCATATATGAAGGAAAATACTTGTTTTAGTCAATTTAGTTAAAATCGTGCCAGAATTGGGGTGTGTGTGTGTGTGTGTGTGTGTGTGTGTGTGTGTGTGTGTGTGTAGAAAGGAGAATGGAGCATCTTTGGTGAATTGTATATTACTGCACAAGTTTTTGCTGTTTTGGTGGACATCATCTCTTTAAAATATGCAGTTCTAAGCTACTACAAATGAATTCTATAAAATATTCTTCTTTGTCATGTGCTAGACATAGAAACTAAAATAATCTCATATTCTCATATTTTCAGGCCTGCCTTTCAAGAGTTTATATGAGGAGCTATTTCCTCCTCCCCGTGCTCCCCTTGCAGGTAATAGAGAACTCTGGATTCAACTTGCAAGATACAGCTTGTCTCAAATGCTAGACTAAACATTTAAAAATAAAGGTGAGCTCCAGGAGAAGTACTGACTATCTAAGGCCGATTTGTACAACCTACTATGAGTGCTATTTTCTGACACACCATAAAAATGCTGTTCTACAAAGAAGCAGAGCTGATTTATTTGGGATCTCTCTGATGCAGGATTGTTTGATTTTGCTTTGATTCTTGACATTTTGGGAGAAAATAAGATAAAGAACAAATGTTTATTATGTTGATAAATTTTGGATTCTAAATTGGAATTGGAGAACATGTTAACCCAGCCAGAAGTCCAAGCCTACCTTACATTATCTTTCTCTGCCTTTCTTTACACTTTTCTGCAAACTCGCTTTCAGCTTCACCGACTCATGTGATTCAAGAGAAACAGATTGGAAAGACAGGAATATGTCAGATTCTTTCAGATCTTTCTCACCTCCTTTATAAGTCTATAGAAAGTCAAGATCAAACCTCTAACTCCTAGATATGTAGTTGATGCTGCTGGAAAAGATAATAACAACTTGAGTATTGTGAACCCCTGTATCCAAATAAAACAAAACAAGAAAAAATAAAATGTTTATTTAAATTGATTTAAAATAATCAGTATGCACAGAGAATAACTCATATAGAGTAGGTATTGAGAAACAGGGGAAATAAATCCTTCATGTGTTTGATCGACCAGTGAATTTTTTTAGCATTTTAATAATGTCAGTAAGCAGCTAACTGGGCCATTACATAATCATACATAAATAAAAATTATTTTTAATTATTAAAATTATTTTATTGTATTCTCTGTGTGTGTGTGTGTGTGAGTGTGTTCTACAGCATGTTGTTGAAGCTCTGAGAAAAAATTTATAGAGTCAGTTTTCTCTTTCTACATTTGTCTGTTTGATCTCTTCAAGTTTTACAGATCAAATTCTGGTAGTCAAGCCCATATAGAATGTGTGTTTATCCTATCTTATTGGTTCAAGGGCAATTTCTTATGAAACAATGATATTTTACAAACATTCCATGTATTCTAGAATGGTGTAAACACTAAAACAATTACAATGTTGCCCATTAATTTTAATCTTAGCTATAGTTCCTAACATAAACACACACACACACACACACACACACACACATACACACACACACTGTTTTGAGCAATCTCTTCAAAATGTAACTATGACTTTTTCCTAGTCTCCCCACAATGCCAATGACTACAACTGATATGAGTTATATGAGTCGATCAACATAAGTTAATCAACAACCCCCCCATTATCTGATAAGGCTAAAGGCTCTTTCAAGAAAGGAATGACTAAGGAGGCAGAAATAAGGGTATTGGTTATGCCCTTCTTATTTCACTTATTTCACCCAAAGAAGGACTGAAATTATCCCAGTTTGTATATCATTACCATTGGCCTTCTTTAGTCTCACCAACAGAACAGTGTTTGCTGACACAGGGTGAGAGACCAACTCTAGACAATTAGAAATGATAATAAGCCATTTAGATTTTCTGTGGAAAGCCAAGCTATCATAAAAATAGCATCACATTATTCTAAGTCTGACTGATGGGAACAGTTGCATAAAGGCTTCTTGTTAAGCTCATCAAATATTACCCTCTGTGTGACTTTGGTTTAACCTGCCAGTCTGATTAAACTCTGTTCACCAGCTGAGGAAGCATTGATATTTGAATGTCTGAGACGGCTCTGAGTCTGCCACCCCAGACATTGTGAATATTTTTGGAAGGAGAAGAAGAAAGCCTTGGCTTGGCCAGTTGGTTTATAAATGGTTACATAGAACAGAGCTGGTGTAGCCACATAGACTGCAGTCAACATCAGTACATTTAGCTTCATTTGAGCTGCTTTCTATTGGCTACAGTCCTTTTCTGCATATATAAAGCTTCCAAAAATGTCCTAAACACTGTCTCTGTGGAATTATCGGACGTTTTTTCTTACATTATAAACTTAACAACTTTCCTTTACATGACAAAAGAAAATTTTTTTTAAACAGAGGAAATTGAAGTTGCTGTTACATAACAATTTTATAACCAGAAACAACTCAAAGACATGGAATTTTGAGTGAAGTTGACTAGGGTTTACATCTGTGTGTTTAACCTTGTCAAAGACACAATGATGCCAGCCAACAAGGCTGAGTTGTGGGGTTTTTTTCTTAAATATAAAATGATGGGGGCAAGCACACTACTCCTCATACAGAAAGTATGTGTGTAAATGTCAAGTGATTCATTTCCTGGCGCAGAGAAGCATTACACATTTACAAACTTTCTTGGCCTATGTTCAGCTGTTTCATTATATTTCTCATTTATTGACAGTTTTATTTTCTTATAGACTCCTCTAACCTATTTTAATTTGGGAAATAACATTTAATTTTTCATTTCTATTGTCTCTCAGCATCAGCATGACTATTCAATGACAGTATGTGTAAGTGTTTGGCTTTTGTTTGTCCCCATATGATCACTATCTGTCACCATACAAACGAAGTATATGTGTGTGTAAGCCTGCCTTTATCTTCACAGTGTACCTCTGGATTCTCACAGCCATATTCTGTGGATCATTTCCATGGCAATTCAGAGTTCAACTCCTCATCCTTGGGATTCTTATTTGATAAGGAAAGTCATAGTTATAAGTTGAGACCCCTCTGCCATGTATGAAATTAAAATATCTTAGAAAGGATCATGTATTAATGATCTGGTCTTTTGCTTGTGGAGCAAACCTTTAACAATAAAACTTAGTTGGAAATCTTTTGGTTATATCAAGGCCTGCTTTTTACGGGGACATTATGAACTTTGATCCAGCTCCTAAGCAACAATGTGGTTAACGGCTTCTTCTGCAATATATACCTGCTATTATCCTGCCTTGCCAGAAGCTCAAAGGCAATGGAACCAAGAAATCATGTACTGTATTGCTGCGTCTATAACTATGATACCAACAATTAATATTTCCCACACGTAAGGTGATTTATCTCACATATTTGCTAATACAACAAAATCCTGATTAATTCACTAATCACAAATATATCACATACATGAAAGATTGAAGAGCCTTCTAAATGCATAGGAGGGATCATATGAATTTTCAGAGGAAAAGTATGTAATTTGTACAAATTTGTGTAACTTGTCACCTGAAGGAAGTACTACATTAAAAAAAAAATATTCTAAACATTAGTACTTTCATAAAAGGTCAAATGCTTAAGCCAGTTTACCTGACAATGAGGAAGATTTTATTGGGAAAATTGGAAGATATAGTAGAAGACCCAAGAGCACACATAGGGCAACACAACAATAATAATAAATAGAAGTTGTTCCTGAAGCCTGCCTTCTGGAAATGATGAGACAAAGATCAGGTACTACACTCCAGGATGTGAAGTCACTGGTCAGGTCTCTAACCTCAGAAAGGTGAGAGAATCCTGCATATAAAGAATGCAGGAGCAACAGATAGAACTTTACTGTCAATGATGTTTTATTCTCCTAGACTTCTGTGTCTTTCCACAGCCCCATATCTCCTAAACTGAACCAGAATGGAGATTGGAAAATACAGTTTTCAAGAGTTAGAGCAGATCAAGGTAAAATGAAAGAACATATCTCCTAGCAAAGAGAGGAATTGCTAACTCACTGCTGAAAGGCAATTCTGCTGTAGTCAAGGAGCAATATTTGTGCAAATTCATGTGGGAGCAAGTAAGCTTGCATGTTAGAACAATGAGACAACAAAAGGGAAGGGTGATTGTAGAGGAGAGGAATTGCCTAAGATAGCCATTCTAAGCATAAGGCTCTCCTTCATCCTGTCACTGTAGTCAGAAATAAACTGAGGAGAATAAAACCCATGCTCAAAACCGTACTTCATTTGATGGTTAATTGATAGCTCTATCTGTGATAGCAATAAGAGGCACCAGCATCTAGTGTTCTGTAGTCCCTTTCCTTAATTTTTCTAACCTCCAGACTAATTTGTGGGAAAAGCCACAAATTTGGAAGTATATCCAGGAAGAGAAACTACTTCACTTATGGCATGTTTAAATATGTCGAATAAGCACTTTGAGTTTTCTATGGTGCCTATTAAACTTGTGACCAAGAAATACCTAGTAAGTTTTCAGTAAGTATCTCCTTGAAATATGTTAAAGTGGTATTTCAAAATACAACTGAATCGAAGGAGCAGAGAGAGCTGGTAGACTGTTGGCTGGAGGCGCTGACTCTCAACATTCCATTAGAAAGCTGGGAGTTGGTTTTGGCCTTTCCACTGGAAAACTATGTTTGGATAGCTGTCTAAGTCTGAACCAATTTTGACTTTGCCCAGAATGTGTTATGATACACTAAATTAGAGTGATATTCTTGGAAAGATATCTAGATGAATAGGAAGTTAGAAGAGAAATTGTATTTCACTAGCAATCTGACCTTGAAGATGTCACTTAACATTGCTGATATTTGGAATTCAGAGCAATGACAATGGGAGAAACATGTGAGGTACTTCTTGAGAGTAGAGAACCAAAGCTGTACACTGCATTCATTGTTTTTTAAGTAAAACTTTCAGAGATTTTATAAAAATTTGAGCTTTGAAATTGATTCATTTTCTATTCAGAGACAATAGAAAGTCTCTCTTACAATAGTTCATATTTTAAGATTAAATAATTCATAATGTTGTGATGTATAGCTTACCCTGTTTTGTCACAGAGAGTGGAGAACAGCAATATATATGCATATACTGAACTTTTTACTCATATATGACCAAATATGTTGGTACATATTTCTATTAATTGTATTTATACATACATATGCATATATATTTAATTATACATTTATTAAAGAAATGGAACATTAAAAGCAAATTTATTTAATGTCCTTGGCAATTTCAAGACCAGGTTAGTTAATTGAAACTGTACCTGATATTGTAAAATACACTCCTGTGAGCACTTGTAATCTGTGTATTAACTTCCATTCTCAGGGTGCACTTTCTTCATGACTAAAGGGAAAGATTTAAAAGTAAATGTGATAAGTATATTATGTAATAGAGATTTTCTAGTATCAATAATACATCTATACAAATCTTTTTACATGGAAAAGAAATAACCTATTTTTAAATGACACACTTAAGAAGAAGTGACAGGTGCTTGCTTCGGCAGCACATATACTAAAATTGGAACGATACAGAGAAGATTAGCATGGCCCCTGCTCAAGGATGACAGGCAAATTCGTGAAGCATTCCATATTTTTTACAACCATTTAAAATGCAATATGGTGCCCTCTTCTGGTCTGCAGGCACACATGAAGCCAGAATGCTGTATACATAATAAATAAATCTTAAAAGAAAATGAAAGAAGTGTAAGAGAAATCTCATAAATAGGGTGATCTGAGGACCCAGAAACACATCAGCATATCTATGGACACACAGCATATTGCAAAGAAAGAAAGAAATAAGCAAAAACCCATACTCAAGAAAAGATGTTCAACAAATGGTGAAACTGGATCATTACATGCAGAATAGTGCCTATCATAACCCTTTTAAAAATACATGAAAGTGATTCAACATATTTTTATTATAGTATGAAATTTGTGGCAAGAAGATATCCAATTAACTGCAACTGAATCACAGTATCCACACTTCTAACCTTATCTGTCTGAACACATCACAATCCAAGGAAGGAGAGAGAAAGAGAGGGTGGCTTATAAATTGGTAAACAAATCATACAATATAGTTCTGAGGCTTAAATGTGAGCAGACAGACTAATACAATCATGTATTCTAAGTCAATACTACATGACTCCTATGAGTTATGATACACTGTTAGCCCCTTGCTTCCATGTTTGATACATGAGAAAAACAATAGCCTATATTCTCACATGACACTGATGAGAGAGAAATGCATGTGAAGCATTAAATATCTTAGTACAGAACCGAAGACAAAATAAGCCTCAAACAATTTTAGAAGCCTTCATGTAATTTTGAATTATTAATGTCTTGATCGATGCAGTTATTTCTATCTACCTCATGTCATTATCCATCTAACCATTGGTCACGTGTTTGATGTTTTACTGAGATGTGCATTTATGGCTACTGGATAACTACTAGAATTTAGATACAAAATATAATCAGTCCTTCATCTCATTCTGTTTTTAAGTTTTAGCTCACATTTCTATTTCACTTGGTACTTTGAATTGGTCTATCTATCTATCTATCTATCTATCTATCTATCTATCTATCTATCTATCTATCTATCATCTATGTATTTGATGCTAGGAATCAAGACAAATGGTTTATGGATAAAAAAATCAACAAGAATAATTTTAAGAAATCATAGTAATGCTTATGAAAGGTGAAAAATAGGAAGTATGGCAGGACACACAAGACTATGATACAATGTCCCAAGAATGGCATTTCTAGAAGGTTCCACAGGATTGATCTGGAAGCAAACAGATTAGATATAGACATGCTCATGAGCTGGCTCCCAGGAAATCTTTTCCCAGTTGTCAAGAAAACAAAAAACAAAAAACAAAAAACAAAAAACCAAAAACAAAATAAAACAAAAACAATACAACAACAAAAAACAACTTGCTTAAGGACCTTTCTGATACACTTGAGGCAGAATTTCAAAGCATTTATAAAAACAAGTTTGCTGTAGAAACCAAAGGAACAGTTTTTTACCAAGAATAAAAGGGATGGGTTTTCTTTTTTCTTTGTTTATTTTTTAAAATTTTTTGCTTTAATTCCTTTTTTATTAATTTAAGTTTTATTGCATTATGATGAGAAAAGAAACATAATTTCAGTTTATCTGAATTTGTTAACATTTAAAAACTTATTTTAAGTAAACAGAATTATGTCACAGTCTTCTTTCCCTCTTGTACCCTAATGCCACCCAGAGATCCCCCTTCAATATCTGCAATACCTTTTTTATTTTGTCATATTCTCTAAAATTTATAAAATATTATAACAATAAAAATGAGTATTATAAAAGTTGTTTGACATAAAACCATTAATTGAACAGTCTTATGTAGATACTTATCTGCAGCAATACTGAAAATATAAAATTTAAATAACTCCAAACATACTAGCTGTACATTTTTAAGTATACATCAATACTAGTTTTGTTTTAAATGAACATAAATAGATAAAGTCTTTTCCTTTGTTTGTTTTGTTTTTAGTAGAGCTTAAAATCTTGGCTCATATTGTAGTACAAGCCCAAA
The DNA here is from genome assembly GCF_008632895.1 of Mastomys coucha. Classification (NCBI taxonomy): domain Eukaryota; kingdom Metazoa; phylum Chordata; class Mammalia; order Rodentia; family Muridae; genus Mastomys; species Mastomys coucha. The sequence continues at coordinate 240,214,583 of NW_022196905.1, forward strand.
ATAAGAACATTTTTTAGACATTGGAGTTCATTGTAATAAGGCTGTACTTCAATGACCCTCACATCACCAAAGGATTTTACTTCCATAGCAGCTAAGCTGAGCTAACAGTTCTGCTGTACCAAGGAGTAAATTGTAGGCACAATTTTTGGATACAGATTTCCTGCTATGATCAAAGCTATTTGACTGGAATGATTGTCTTCATTCTCAGCCCACAGAAAACAGGTTACATTCATTTAAGAAATGGTGTATTAAGATGATCTATCCATGTCATTCACCAACTGTTTCAATGAACAATGGTTCTACTTGGAGGGTGGCACAGACATTAGGTGAGGGTAAGACTCTGATTCATTGTCTTTGATGGTTTTGAAAAGCATTCATCTCAGAAAAAGAGTAACTTAAAAAGTTCTTTTCTACAAAATTGATACATTAATTACAAACATCATGCAAATCATTCAGTCTCACTCTTTGTTGTTCTCTTACAAGCCACCTCTCAAGTTAATTGTTTTCATTTCTTTTGGCTGTATAAGTAATTTTGAAATATGTAAATTGTTCTGAAAATCATAGTATAGTGAAAAAACATCAAATAAACAATCCAACTAATAGAGAGGCTGAGATAGGAGAAGTATGATTAAAAGATTATTATGTGGTACACAGCAAGATACTGTCAGATACAAACAAGCAGAAAGTGTATATGGATTGTACAATATTGGACCTATTTCTCCAATTACCAAATTACAGAGATCACAGGATGATAGCCAACAAATTTCCAATTCTTACATTTTTTAATTTGAATTTATTAGAATATGTTGGTAGTATTAATTTTCATATTAAGAGATACTAAAAAGTAATTGTTACTTCCTGTTATTTCTGTTGTAAGAGGTGAAATTAGGTTTGCGTGAGTTTGTTGAAAGATTACTTTCTTGCTTCTTTTTTGCTCCCTATGTTGGTATTTTCCAACTATTATCCTTTGTAGGGCTGGATTTATGGAAAGATATTGTGTAATTTTGGTTTTGTCATGGAATATCTTGGTTTCTCCATCTATGGTAATTGAGAGCTTTGCTGGGTATAGTAGCCTAGGCTGGCATTTAGGTTCTCTTAGGGTCTGTCTGACATCTGCCCAGGATCTTCTAGCTTTCATAGTCTCTGGTGAGAGGTCTGGTGTAATACTGATAGGCCTGCCTTTATATGTTACTTGACCTTTTTCCTTTACTGCTTTTAAAATTTTTTGTTTAGTGCATTTGGTGTTTTGATAATTATGTAATGGGAGGAATTCCTTTTCTTGTTCAGTCTATTTGGAGATCTGTAGGCATCTTGCATGTTCACGGACATCTCTTTCTTTAGGTTAGGGAAGTTTTCTTCTATAATTTTGTTGAAGATATTTACTGGCCCATTACCTTGGGAGTCTTCACTCTCTTCTATACTTATTATCCTTAGGTTTGGTCTCCTCGTTGTGTCCTGGATTTCCTGGATGTTTTGGGTTAGGAGCTTTTTGCTTTTGTCATTTTCTTTGACTGTTGTGTCAGTGTTTTCTATGGTATCTTCTGTCCCTGAGATTCTATCTTTTATTTCTTCTATTCTGTTGGTGATGCTTGCATCTATTATTCCTGATCTCTTTCCTAGGTTTTCTATATCCAGGGTTGTCTCCCTTTGTAATTTCTATATTATTTCTATTTCCAATTTTAGATCCTGGATGGTTTTGTTCATTTCCTTCTCCTGTTTGATTCTGTTTTCTTGTAGTTCTTTAAGGGAATTTTGTGTTTCTTCTTTAAGGACTTCTAGCTGTTTACCTGTGTTCTCCTGTATTTCTTTAAGGGAGTTATTTATGTCCTTCTTAATGTCCTCTATCATCATCATGAGAAGTGATTTTGGATCAGAATCTTGCTTTTCAGGTTTGATGGTGTATCCAGGAGTTGCTACAGTGGGAGATTGTGTTCTGATGATGCCAAGTAACCTTGGTTTCTGTTGCTTATTTTCTTATCCTTGCCTCCCACCATCTGGTTATCTCTAGAGCTGCCTGCTCTGACTAAATCTGACTGGGGCTTGTCCTTCCTCTGATCCTGTTTGTGTCAGAACTCCTCAGAATTAAGCTGTCTCTGTGATCCTATGATTTTGGGATACTCTGATGCTGGATGAATTAGAGCACCTAGGAGTAGAGTTTCCTCTGGGTATTATGGGACTCTCTTCAGAGTTTGCTCCCAAGATCTGTTCAGGGTACAGGCCTAGACAGATTGGAAGGAACCCCCATGCCAATGGTCTGGTGGAGTTTCTGTGTGCGTGGGTCCTGCTGGTCCCATTTACTCATGGTGTTGGGACAGATGTGTCCTCACCTTTGATCCTATGATCCTGGGCATGTTAGAGCTCCTGGGAGTGGAGCTTTCTCTGCATCTTGTGGGACTCCCTGAAGAGTTTGTGCCCAAGAGCTGATCAGAGTAAAGGCCCAGACAGATTGGACAGGGATGGGTTTTCAAGAAGGGAGAGAGGGGTAAAAATTAGACATGGTGCAGACCTGTAATCCCAGGTACTCTGGAGAGAACCATAATGTTGTAGCTTGCTGTTTTGCAAAGTGTACTCAATGATAATTTATGCAACTTTGTGAATTCATGTTTCAAAATCAAATGTAAAGTTCAAAAGTAGAGCTTATGCCTAGCCTGAATGGAGTCTTAAGGTCAATCTTCCAATACTGGTACATATGAAAATGAAGACAAATATACAAAAGCTTAAATTAATGTACAAATCAAGGTGCAGAAAACTGAAGAAGTTTTCAAAGAACAAGGCAGCATCCTATCTAAGAGTAACCCTGATATAATCCTACAGGAAGATCTGTGAACCCAAAATTTGCTTTTATAACCTTTATCATCTCATTGACATGCATAGGGGTTATTGCACTCATTGCTCATGTTGAAGTCAAGTATCATTTACTATAAGTACATATGCATACCCATGTTAGTTGTAAATATCTCTAAATTTTTGTTTAGCAGTTCATGACATGATATCATCTAGTGATAGTTTTATGCACTTCTCTACTCAATATGATGATTCAACAAAAGAGGAAACATTTGAGTTTTTATTGCTTTTGTTATTGTTGTTTTTTTTAAACAGGTAAATCCTTTCTGAGCAGAAACAGTCTCAAGACAAAGAAGTTTGCAAGGATGGTTTACACATAGGTACTGTTTGATCGACAAAATAAATGCTTTCCTTGAACTGTGGTACATGGTCATGATAAAATATATTAGACCTTTATTTTAGTATTATTGCTGCCACTGTTAATTTGTAAGTACATGTATAAACAGTTGAGTGGAGAATGTTTGAATTCCTGCCATTACTTCTTCCCTACAGATCCTAGTCATCTGCTGATTCTCTCACAGAAATGTACAGCTTAAAAGTAGATGCTTGTGGAACAAGTCTTGGAATCCCTGCCTCTTCCCTCCCAAACTTATAAGTTTTAGCATAAGGAAAGAATTCAGGCAGTTCTACATTTCCAGTGTTTATTGGTTCTGGCATGTAAATAAAGAAGGCTGCAGTAATCAAAGACATATATAGCTCCTGTAGGCATCAATCCCATCATTTCCCCTATGAGAAAATGAGAACCAGACAGTGGGATCTTCTCCTGGACTCCTGGGACCCCAGGTTGTCTTTCTTTTCTTCTGAGTTAGGACATTGTCGTTGCCTGGATACAGTTGAGCTTGTGAAAAAATGCCACTGAGTTGCTGTCACGATGGCCGTTTTATTACCATGATTTATAAATGGATTATCTGTGAAAATGGGTCTGGTTTTAATCATGCCCCCTGCAGGAAATGGACTGCTTCCATTGGTTCATCTTAGTGACAGGTCCAGACATCCTGATAGTTTACAACATTTGGCAGATGCTTTACTGCAAATGATATGCATCCTCCAGAAAGAATTAGTTAACTTTTAATAGCATTAACCCCAGGATGCATGCTCTGCCCACCCCCTCAATCTTATTTCAGACTCTGTCTTCTAGAGCACCAAACACCTTTTAGTTTTCCTCTAATTCTGTTTTAAGAAGGAAGCAATCAACAATAAATTGTTTCCACAGTGTTCCTCATATGGGATTCTGGCTTTGATGTCTCACAACAAAAGGGTTTTAAGTGAGGCACTGGAGAAAATGCACAGCTCCCACTTTTCTGGTTGTACAAAAGGAAGGTGGGACCGCCTGTGATGTATCTTGTTGTTACTGTCAATTTATTGTGTGGACATGACAGGCAAGAAGATTATTTTGTTGTTTCATAGAATTCAACAACCTTCCTATCACAATGGGATCATTTTCTTTATTTCTAGTTGTTCATCACTCAATTTGCTTAAATAATGTTGTTCAGGAATCAGTAAGATTCCACCTAGGCTTCTAGAAAAATGTCCTCATTTTTGATTACTTCATATTTCCTAAACCAGTTTTGTAAAATGCAAGTCCTAATTTTGAACCTTTGACTCATTCCACCATATAAAAACTGTAAAAGTAAAAAAAAAAAAAAAAAAAAAAAAAAAAAAGAGGAGGGCATGGAGAGAGAGAGAGAGAGAGAGAGAGAGAGGAGATATCCCTGAGACACAAAAATTAAACTAATACAATAATATGCTATCAATTTTGGGAGATCATATGAATATATTTTGTATAGTTACTTTGTTGAATGGAACTGTCCTCAAAATTCAGACCATAGAATATGTATTTGAGCTCTTGCTCTTGCCTTCTTGCCCTCTTCTTGCTCTGTCCTCTCACTCCTTCCCCTCACTCTCCTCATCCTCTTCCCCCTTTATCTCCACACTCTCATGGCCAGCCTCTACTCCTTTAGTTCTTCCCTCTCTCTGTTGTTCTGTCTTTCTCTGTCTCTCTCTGTCTCTGTCTCTGTCTCTCTCCCTCTCCCTGTCTCTCTCTCTCTCCCCCTCTCTGCCTTTCTCTGTCTCTACTACCCTCTCAACTCCCTTCCCCATGCCCTAAATAAACTCTATTCTTTATACACAAAAACGAGTACATGTTTGAGTAACAGGTACAAAGAGATTAGTGTGAATAATCTTTTTGTGGCATTGTTGTTGTTGTTATTTTTTTCTTTAAGATAGGCTCTTCCCATGTTGCCCGGATTGGTTTTGAACATGCAATTCTCTAGGCAACCAGCTCCAGCTCTTTCATTGTTTGGATATAACATCTATATTTAGAAAAGGTTCTGGCCAAATTTCTTTTAAGTTATGATATAGGATCTATATTTGTAGAAATTTTCCTTTTTATCATTACATTACAGAACTGTGATGATAGGAGGGTTTTATAATTTTTTAACTTTTTATTGGATATTTTATTTATTTACATTTCAATTGTTATCTCCTTTCCTGGTTTCCTCCCAGGAAACCCACTATCCCATCTCCCCTCCCCCTGCTTCTTTGAGGGTATTCCCCAATACTCCAGCCTTCCCATATTCACATTCCCATACACTGGGGCATCAAGTTTTCCCAGGACAAGGGCCTCTCCTCCCATTGATGCCAGACCAGGCTATCCTTTGCTACAAATGCAGTTGGAGCCATGGATCACTTCATGTCAACTCCAATCCCTGGGAGATCTAGAGGTTCTGATTGGTTGACTTTGTTTTTCTTTCTATGAGGTTGCAAATCCCTTTGTGACTCTAACCAAACAAGTTGAAGATCTATTTGACAAGAACTTGACTAGCCTTCAAACAATTGAATAATGAGCAAATTCTTTAATGGACCCCAAGTACAATGGCTAAACAATGCAGCTATTTTAAGAGATAAACTGATGATTTAAGAACAAAAAAAAAAAAAAAAAAAAAAAAAAGAACTCCAAGTCTCTGAAAAAGGAAATTGAAGAAGAACTCAGAAGAAGGAAAGATCTTCCATGCTCTTGGATTGGCAGGATTAATATATTAAAAATTACCATCTTGCCAAAAGCAATCTACAGATTCAATTCAGTCTCCAACAAAATTCCAACTCAATTCTTCATAGAGTTAGAAAGAGCAATTTGCAAATTCATTTATAATAACAAGTAATGCAGGATAGTGAAAACTATTCTCAACAATAAAAGAACTTCTGGTATAATCATCGTCCCTGACCTCAAGCTATATTGCAGAGCAATAGTGATAAAAACTGTATGGTATTGGTACAGAGACAGGCAGGTAGATCAATGGAATAGAATTGAAGACCCAGAAATAAGCCCGTATACCTATGGTCACTTGATATTTGATAAAGGAGCTGAAATCATCCAGTGGAAAAAAAGACAGCATTTTCAAAAAATGGTGCTGGTTCAGCTGGTTGTTAGCATGTAGAAGAATGCAAATTGATCTATTCTAATTTCCTTGTACAAAGCTCAAGTCCATGTGGATCAAGAACCTCCACATAAAACCAGATACACTGAAAATAATAGAAGAGAAAATGGAGAAGAACCTTGAGCACATGGACATGGGAAAATTTCCTGCAGAATACCAATGCCAAATGCTCTAAGATCAAAAATCGACAAATGGGGCCTCATAAAATTGCAAAGTTTCTTTAAGTCAAAGGACACTGTCAATAGGTCAAAATGGCAACCAACAGATTGGGAAAAGATCTTTATCAATCCTACATCTGATAGAGGGCTAATATCCAATATATACAAAGAACTCAAGAAGTTAGACTCTAGAGAATCAAATAACCTTATTAAAAATGGGGTCCAGATCAAAAGAAAAATTCTCAACTAAGGAATATCAAATGCCCGAGAAACACCTAAAGAAATGTTCAATATCCTTAGTCATTGCGGAAATGCAAATCAAAACAACCCTTGAGTTTCCACGTCACACCAGTCAGAATTGCTAAGATCAAAAACTCAGGTGACAACAGATGGCAAGGATGTGTTGACAGAGGCACAATCCTCCATTGTTGGTGGGATTGAAAGCTGGTACAACCACTCTGGAAATCAGTCTGGCTTTTCCTCAGGAAATTACCTACCCCCTCATCCTATGTTTAGAATTTAAGATGGTTTATAAGAGTAAAATATTCCTTTGTATTTAAAATAAACCAATCCACACAAATATAGGCACAGTATTTTAAAAAGTAAAACTTATTTCCTTTGGGGACGAATTAACTAATAAAAGGAGGAAGAGGGGGAGGACCCAGGTATACCACTTCTGAGCATATACCCAAAAGTTGCTCCAACATGTAAATAAGGACACATGTCCCACTATGTTCATAGCTGCCTTATTTATAATAGCCAGAAGCTGGAATGAACTCAGTTGACCCTCAAAAAAGGAATGAATACAGAAATCGTTGCATATTTATACAATGGAGTACTACTCAGCTATTAAAAACAATGACTTCATGAAATTCTCAGGCAAATGGATAGAACTAGAAAAATATCATCCTGAGTGAAGTAACCCAATCACAAAAGAACACACATGCTATAAGTAGATATTAGCTCAGAAGCTCTGAATACCCAAGACACAATTCACAGACCACAGGAAGCTCAAGAAGAAGGAATACCAAAGTGTGGGTGCATTTGTCCTTCTTAGAAAGGGGAACAAAATACTCATGGGAGCAAATATGGACTGAAAATGTGAAGCAGAGACTGAAGCAAAGGCCATTCATAGACTATCACACATGGGAACCATCCCATATACAGTCACCAAACACAAACACTATTGTGGATGCCAAGAACTGTGTGCTGACTGGAGCCTGATATAGCTGTCTCCTGAGAGGCTCTGCCAGAGCCTGACAAATACAAAGGCAGATGCTTGCAGCCAGCCATTGGACTGAGCATGGGATCCTCGAGGAAGGAGTTAGAGAAAGGTCTGAAATGTTTTGTACTTTCAACAAAATCATTATTACATTACTTTGCTCTTCATCATACATAATGTTTAATTTAGTATCAATGTCAAAGGATAGCACTATTATTTATTCCTAATATAGAAGATATTATTATTCTAAAATCATAAAATTCTAAAATATTTCAATTAATATCCTGGCAGTGAGACCACAGGAGGATAAGCCTAAGCATTTCTTCCTTATCTGTCTCTGACCTTGGGAAACTGAGTGAATGACCTGGCAGTAGAATACTCATTATACCCTAGACCTGCTCATATCCAGGAAAAGTAGGTTCCAGAAGAATCCAAGAGCTATTTCTAGAAACACATCTAAAAGATTTTGTACCACTCCTCCTCATTTTAGAAGTTCAAATATCTGAATCGGGTCATCTAGCATGCAGTATGCTCAGCAGCTTAATGCATTTTGTAAGTAGAAACTCTACTTTTAATTAACTAGCATTGATTAGCATATGTGTTACCCTAACTCATTACAAACAAATTGGACCAAAAATCTGATCATATGAGCATGAAATAAGCGCTATTAAGTTTCTATTTGGATAGAGCTTCCACTAAACCTTTTTTTTTCTATAACTACACAGCAAAAATCTCCTGAAGCAAGACTTAGCATAGAGCTAAGAGTGAAAACTACCTCTCACTTTTGTTTAGTATATTTTTCTCTTTTGGTGGGGTAGTCTGGTCACATATATGGTCATAAAAGTAACCCCAAATGAACTTCACATTCATGAGAAAGTTCATCAATTCAAGAGATTTTTGGATATATATTAACAGTTACATTTTGGAAGATGTTACAATTACCTAGAATAATGAAATGCAGGCTGTGGGCTCACTTATATCATTTAGAAAACACAGATACTGGAAAAAATGAACTCAATGAAGCCATAATATTTGCATTGCTAAAACACATGTTTATAAGAGAACATTAAATGTGTGCTCTTTTTTTTTTTAGATTTTTTTTAATTACATGTAAATTTCTACATTCCCAGTTTCCCCTCCAAAAAACAAAGAAACAAACAAAAACAACAAAA
>NW_022196905.1:240224031-240247255 GCF_008632895.1 Mastomys coucha
TGAGTGAGGTAACCCAATCACAAAAGAACAAACACGGTATGCACTCTCTGATAAGTGGTTATTTGCCCCGAAGTTTGGAATATAGGAAGAATAACCCACATTCCACAAGGAACTCAAGAAGAAGGAAGACTAAATGTGTGTTCTTAAAAACATAATTCATCACGTCATCATGAAATTATTTTCACAGTGTTAGCTAAGCTTCCTAGGAAGAGTTGAAATAGGGACCAAGTCTTAACTGTCTGAGATATTCCTATGGTGGACAATTAGAAACAAATAGAAGGAAATAAAAGGACTTTTGATACTACAACTATGATTGTAGGTACATTTTTCATTTTAAACATTTGATTAGTTCTTAAATTATGTTTTTATGTTGACTCTAGAGGCATGTGTACGTGAATGAATGTGCTAAAGGAGGTCATAGGTATCAGAAATCCCAGGGTCTAGGCTTACAGTGCTTGAGAACAGTCTTACACAGGTGCTGAGAACTGAACTCAGTTGTTCTGAACATGAAGAATTTCTGAGTCTGCTCTTAATTGCTGAGCCAGCTCTCCAACCCCATTTTGCTTCATGAAGCAAATATATGCATACACATATGTTATTATGTATATCCAATATATCCATACTTCAGTATTTAGAGTGGGATTAGACTCAGTGCATTCTGTAAACTGAAAACTCTGTGGATTCTTAAACCCATTATGCACATAGTCTTATACACTTGAAATAATCCCTAAATATTTGATGATTCCTCTAAAATGTTGCTCTTATACAAATATCTATTTTATTTTCCTGTCCATGAAATCACAACAGGAGAAAATGTACAGCTTTAGCACAGATGCAGTTAGATTTGTGCAAATACTTTTAACACATTGTTGGCTAAATCTGCTGATATGGAGCCCATACAGTCAAGCAGCCTATCGTACATATGTTTGGAAGAGTCTGACTTCAATCTTATTTCCTAACTAACAGCTTATACTTCTCTAAATTTAAGCTCTATAAGCTTTTGCCCTTTTATTTAACTTGGAGTTTACAAGACCCAGTCAATTTTCCTATTGGATTTCACTATAAAATAGTTAATATTAAGTTTTCCATAACTATTCCACCAGCAGGAGGTAGATGTATATTAGAAATGATGCTAGATAACCAGGTATTGTTTTCAATATATTAATAAATGACTAGAGAAGGCACTATGTATAGAAATGACGGATATTTGGATTTCTCTTCTAGTCGAAGTTAAGATAACTATCTAGCTACCTAAGAAAACATAAGCATATTTACTTTTTCTTGAACTTTAATCTCAATTTTGATCATCACATTAGAAGCACTGCATTATTTTAAGCTTCTGAGAATAAATCTATACTTTGTAAAACCATGCATAAAACTGATAACTCTCATGAATACCTTGAATTGTGTTCAACCTTGGTCCTCTTTCCTAGAAGCTAAAGCTGGACTCCAAATGAAAGTTCAATGGGTTGTATTAGCTGGGCAGGCTCTGTCAAGACACAATATCCTGTCATTTATGGCCTTTTCCTATACACATGGATGTTTTTGGAAAATGCAAACTATTGTTAAAACAATTAGAAGTAGAAAGTTATAAATTTTATGTTCTCAAAATAATAATACTTGTGAATGTCAAGTTTAATATTTTAACTTTTCTATTTGCCAACTAGTGCTAAATATTCAGTGAAGAAATACAATCTTTAGAATTATTTTTAACGCAGAGAAAGGTGGACTAATAGTCATTAGTTCACTACTACCGCCATTGTGAAATCCATTTCATCCAGCACCTTGAAGGCTTGAAGGTATGCTTCCATAGAGCATGACAGTTGGCTCAGAAGTCAACTGCCATCTGGAAATTCAGTCCTGATGTATTAGATTTCCTGGCATTAAAGTTTAAAACATGCATACATATATACATACACATACACACACATACACACTCACACACACACAATTTTTCCACTAGAGTGTCTGAGTTATAATGTCTCTACTCATTGATTTTTTTGGGGGGGAGGATTTGAACTGTAAATTAAGATTTTGATACTTCTAGGAAGATCCATGTTTTTTCCCATAAATCATGTTTCTATAACATGTACTTAGTCAGTATGTTTCTATTGCATTTTATTTTTATATATAAGTCATTTTATTATCCATTATTGAAATTTAATACCTTTGAAAATATGTTTTTTATTTTTCTCTATCATTTCTCATTCTTTAATTTATAGAAAATAAACTATCATGGCAAAAATAGAGAAGAATTAACCACTCATAAAATATCAGGACTGGAACAATGCACATGAGAGTGTAAGCAAGTGGTATGTATGCACATGCTCTTCATAACCTTCCTGGTGAGAGATAAGTGTGGTTTTCCTTGCCAGAGAAATTAACTAAGTGAAGCTCAGAGAGGTTTTCTAGACCAATAGGTATTGGTAGAGCTGGACCCTAAACATGAATTTCATGATTGCCAACCTCATCGTTTTCACGTTTGTTGTACCATATGTCAATGATCACAGCATCTTGTATATTAATATGCCAGTCATAAAGAATATTTAGTAGGTTTTATTTCATGGTTCCTTTATAAATACCAAGGCATGGTACCTAAGCTAGATGGGATCATACTTCAAAATCATCATGTGAATTGGTTTTGTTTAGCTAGTTAAATTAAGAAGGAATCAGACTAAAAGTTAAATCTCTAAATTAGAAACTCATGTGGGCTGTGAGCACTGCTATGCAAGAGAGTTTTAAAGGTTCCAATGTAAAAATGGTCCCTTGTGTGGCTTCTCCATCATTCCTTTCAGTTTAGTACAATACCTATCCTGAACCTTGATCTGCACACATTAATAACACTAATTCCTTCCACATGATGATAGTCGATGTACTAAATGTGCCTAGGGCAAAGCATATGATCCACAGAATACACAGAATTTAAGGTAACATGGAACAGCTTTGTGAATAATTTCTCTCATATTTTAGTGATCTGAAGGACACTCTCATTGCAAAACTGAGTTTCCTTCAATAGTGACAATTGGTATTATCAAAATTATAAAAGCCTTGGATAGTCCTGCTTATGATTTATTTTAAAAGATAAGATACTATTTAAGAAAGGACCACAAGTACAACAAATGCTGATTATTTGACATATAAGTACAACATGTAATTATGCCTGCATGCATAACCAGAAATCTATCAACACACAGAGCATAGTGCACTCACATTTACTGATGGGAATTACTTTGTCCTAGGATCAACTATGATGAAAAATTTTAAGCCTTAAAACTTTTAGTCTCATTAAAATTGAAATATGAATGCATAGGAAATGTATCTTTGCACGTAGATTTTCTTCTATTCCTGGAAGAAATCTGAATTCTTGCAGCATCAGTATAATTACACAGAAGGCATATATGAGTACACGAGGCTATGATTATCCAAAAACTTTTGAGATTTCTAAACAACATGTGCACAGATCTTAATGTGGTAGCATGGATGGGGGAAATTATCTTTTACAATGAGATAGGAAGATGAGGACAGGCTAATCATCAAGGAAACAAAGACTAAGCAAAGCAACCCAACTTTATTTTAAGACTTAGAAACTTGTGTTACGTGTGCTTCTAATAGTTCAGTAATTTCTACATTGCCCTCATTCCTTCAACTTAGTTAAGTGTTGTGATGAGAAATCTCAGACCTCCCCTCATCCTTTAGTCATGCCTGGTTATTTGCATCTCTTCTGCCCTTTGTTTTCTTTTGGTTTGTTGATCTCAATAAAAATAAGTATAATGACAACAAGTTGTGAAGAACTTAGACTCACATCACAATTGTACCTTCTTACTTTTTAAAAATATTTTCTTTAGCCACACTCTCCCCCTTAGCAAATATTTTAACAAATTTCTCAACACCCTCACACCAAATGATCACAGGTTAATCATTCATTTTATTAAATGTCCATGATTTTGTAATTTTAAATATGATTTTGTGTTATATTAAAAGTGAATAAGAACATTTGTCACAGAATTCCTGAGAAATCTATTAACACAAACGTCCAATGTCAAACTCTTACTATGGGTCTGGGCACTGGCCAAGAGCATCCTGATGATGTCAGATGATGTCTATGATTTTAACATCTAATTAACAATGAGCCTGAACTTATTAGAAATTCCTCCACAGAACAAAGAGACTGAATATAGAAGGACCCAGAGCCTCATCATGCAATTGTGCAATAATTCCTAACACCTGTGCACCTGTGCACAGACAATTGTAAAGATGAAGGGTTACAGATTCAGATGTCTACCCTGAATTCAATGTCTCCCTCTAATCCTTCCTCTGGATTGGACTCAATTTTGTTACATAAATTTCTCAGTTTGAATTGTTCAAAGAAATGAGGTGGGGCTGGAGAGATGGCTCAGGGGTTAAGACCACTGACTTCTCTTCCAGAGGTCCTGAGTACAATTCCCAGAGATCACATGGTGGCTTACAACCAACAATAATAGGATCTGTTGCCCTCATCTGGTGTGTCTGAAGACAGCTACAGTGTGCTCATCATATATAAAAATAAATAAATAAAATAAAATAAATGACTAGGAATATGTTTAACAACTAAATCAGACCATGAGGCAGAAAGAAAAGGAGGTGCTTTGTGTATCATGGTCAAAAGGGACTCTGAGCTGAAGAAGATATTAATAACAACTTAGATGACACTCAAAACTAGAACAAATGAAATGTTAAGGGTTTTTTTTTTTTTTTGAGGAACTATACCTGCAACATTGAAAAATAAACTACATGTCTGTTAATGTTTAACTTTCTGGGAAAAACTAATGGAAACAAAAAGGATGGTCATATATATATATATATATATATATATATATATATATATATATATATCACATGTACATATAAATGGTATTCTATTAGTGAGATTAATGAGCAATAGAAATTTATTCAAGGGACCAGAGAGATTACTCAGAAGTTAAGATTCTTGGTATTCTTCCAGAGGACCTGGATTCAATTCCACAACACCTACATGGAGACTCATAACCATCCTTAACCCTAGTTCCAGGTATGTACATGGTGTGTATACATAAATGCACACAAAGCAAGGGTCCCAATAATAATGAAACATGATTCAGATACAAGAAAATATGCTCTAATAGAACTATACTAAAGTATAGTGTGATTTTTAAGAAACAAGAAGTTTTCAAAAATAGTTTCAAGCAGGTAACCATTTTTCATGGAAAATCAGGAAGAAAAATAGCCTAGGCAGAATGAAGAGAGAAGCAAATGTTCCATGACATCCTTGCCTTCTACACTGACATTATGGGCTTCGTAGTTGATAAGCAGCCACCAAAGTTGCCTGGCACTTTTATTAAGATGATTTTTTTATTATTTTTCTAATAACATAAGCAGAAGTGAACTTTTAATCTTGCCAAATTCTTATATTCATAAAATGTGAAGTCTAAAGATATATAAAAATGTTCTACACTGAATTTTATACACAAGTTTAAGGTTCTGAATATTTTGGAAGTTAATTTGGAAAGGAGCTTGAGGTATCCTCTCTTTCTTTTAGAGATTGCCCAGATCATGAAGAACAACTTCTTCATCTCCTTCAGCTCTAAAAATATACATATAAATAGCACTGTATACAGTGAGACACCTATATTTGGTAATATAAGTATATATGCATATACATATATGCATATAATAACAATGGACAAATATCTATATATCTGAAGGAGAACAATGAGCCAGTATAGAAAAGTGCATATGAAGAAAGGAGAAGGAAGAATAATGTATATATTTTATGCATACACGTATATCTATATATGTCAAAAATACTTTTGAAAAAAGAAACAGATTTGAAAGACCTACAAGAAGACCTATATTATCCAGTTTATCATAGTCTGGTCTACAGATATTACTCTGTGAAATGAGCTTAGGTCCCAATCATTGGAAAAATGGGCAAAGTATCTTCAGCCAAACAAAATCATTCATCAGAAAGTTCCTCAAAATAAGAAAGAGTTTCAGGAGGGAGGAAAGCAAAGGAAGCCACTGCTATTCATGAGGTACTTATAGAATCAAGGGCTAGAGGCACTGTCACTTTGGTGTGCGCCCTCTTTTACTTTAGCATTCACTTCATTTCCTTAAAGAACATGTTTTTGGCTCCTGATGTTCTTTGAAAATTGTGTTTTAATTCTTAAAAGATTTCAGCAAAATAAGCAATCTGGGATAGAAACTTTCCTTTATGAAAAGCATGTGCCTCAACCACAACATTCCTCCAAATTGTGTACAATGATGTGTTAATTACAGAGCACCCCAGGTTTTCTTAAGTACAGGCTTTTAATGAGAGAAACATAGTCATAAGACTAACTGCAGCTGTTGAGGAAAAATAAAAATAAAGTTGAAATGATAGGGTGGACTAGAAAAGAGTGAGACAAATAAATCTGCTTGCAATGAAATTTTTGGACTTATGCCAAAAAGGCCATAGGGAGAAGCACTTGCTAGAGTGGTGGTCCTGGTTAGAGGATAATGAATGTAATGTGCCTCCTCAATGACATTATCCTCAGCATCAGTAGCACATCGGTGAAGTCAAATTCCTGTATCACTGAAGCATGGAATCTGAATACAGAAAAACCTCCTGTTTGAAAGAGATTCACAAGAGCTGTCTCCTGATAGGGTCTGCCAGTGCCTGACAAATACAGAAGTGGATACTCACAGCTATCTATTGGCCTTAGTACAGGGTCCCTGATGAAGGAGCTAGAGAAAGGACCCAAGGAGCTGAAGGGTTTGTAGCCCCTTAGGAAGAAAAACAATAGGAACTAACTAGTACCCTCAGATCTCCCAAGAACTAAACCACCAATGAAAGAGTACACGTGGTGGGACTCATAACTCCAGTTGCATATGTAGCAGAGGATGGCCTTGTCTGTAATCAGTGGGAGAAGAGGCCCTTGGTCCTGTGAAAGCTATATGCCCCAGTGTAGGTATATGCCAGGGCCAGGAAGCAGGAGAGGGTGGGTTGGTGAGTAAGGGGAGGAGGGAGGGAATAGGAGGCATTTTGGAGGGGAAACCAAGAAGGGGGGGAACATTTGAAATTGAAATAAAGAAAATATCTAATAAAAAAGAAAGAGATTCTTTGTTTGGTGGTCCAAAGAGAGATCTCAGGGTTCTAGAGTAATTGAGACTGCTGTTCCTCTTTCAGGATAGCCCTTCTTCTCAGCTTCTTTCAGCCTTCCTGAATTAAACAACAGGGGTCAGATGCTGCTGTCCATTGGTTGGGTGCAGATATCTGAATTTGACTTTTTCAGCTGCTTGTTGGGTCTTTTGGAGACTGGGGATGGGGGAGGAGGTATGGGATGTGAAACATTTAGAGGGTGGATGGTGGGGTAGGAAATGGAATACGGAGTGTAAAAAATAAATTAATTCAATTTTAAAAAAAGAAAGAGATTCTCAGAATACTGATGTTTTCACAATCAAGGATGCCCTTTGTTAAGTATGCTCCAGAAAAGATGCCAAAAAGAATATAAAAAATACATGCATGTATATGCTTTTACACAGGTGAGCATGAAATTATGTGTAGAAGTTATAGGAAAGATAAGAGATGCTAAATAAGCCCAGCCATTATATAAAGCATAAGAAAAATACTCCAAAGAATTGAAAAAAGTGCTGTATGTTATAGACATCACATTGGAAGTGATACATCAGAAGAAAAGAAAGCCGGCATCCAAAACCAATACCTGTCGGCTCTGTCTTGTCATAGCAATATGTGCAATACATGAAATATGCAATTAGCCTAGGGGGTTCAAAAGTGGATTCCCTTGTATTTCTGTGTCACTGTGATAAAACACTGACCTAAATCAAATTATACGAAGAAAGTATATATTTCATCTTACAGTTGGCCTAAGCTTCATAAGTCAATTCATGATCAGAAAAATCCCAGACTTTCTTACAAGCCAATCTGATGGAAGCATCCTTTATTTATTTATTTATTTTTGTATAGGTTCCTCCTTCTCAGATGACTCAGCTTATGTCAAGTTAATGAAACCTAACCAGCACAGTGGATTAATATATAAGGAAAGCATCTTAGAGATCCACAACACAGTGTTGTTCAGCTGAGAAGTATAGAGAAATGGTGCCGTGTGAAGAAAAATGATTGCGAGACCATCATGCTAAGAGAAATAAGCCAAAGGGAAACAAGTTTCCCCTGTTTTCTGTCACATGGAGAAATTAATTCTTTAAACAAGAGCTGCACGGAAAATAAAATAGGACCTGGCATTGGAATTGTTAAGAGTGAGTTACTTAATGAGAGAGTGGAGACGAGAGTGAATACCACCAGTGACAAAGGCTCATGTCTGAAAGGTCACAGCAAACCCATTATTTTGTTCAACTGATACAAGTTAATAAAAATCATATAAATTATTAACCTTATACTAGAATGCAGAGAATAAGCCACGGAGAGCCTCACTTTCTATATTCCCATTATGAATTGTGGTTAGTGTAAATGGGCAGAAAGGCAAATCAGATTGTAGGTAGCAACTGATGTGTTGCTTAAGGTGTCTTAGAGATATTGAGTCTGACTCTACTGCTCCTACCTTGCCCATTAAACCAAGCCGTGAAATTTTCATTTGAGAAATAAATTCTGTAATGAAATCATGATTTCAACATGTTCTGTAATAATAATTCATTTCAGCAAAGTGACAGAAAGATAATATGCTCCTGTTAATCTTAATGGTTCTTAAATGAGGATGTCTAGACCAAAAATCTTTCTAATCATTTAAAGGTTAGTAAATATTAGAGATTTAAAGATGGGATTATTACATAATAATACTTCTGCAAACTGAGAGCACACATTGAATCCAGGAGATGGCTCGTGATCAGAGCTGGTTTTTTTTTTTTTAACTCTCTCTGCTCTTCCACCAAGTTAACATGGTTAGAAGACTGGCACAGGTATGCTTCTACTGGAACTGGTCCACAAGTATCAACTGAAACAGACACAGCTAACCCAAATTATTGCATAGACAGGGGACATTATCTCTAGACTCCACCCATTCCTAGGTGCTTGTAAGTAACACATAGAGTTTGGGAAAGGGATAATCATTCTTCCTTGACTTTCTTAGCCACTAGGGGATTTCTCATTCTCAAGATGCTCTCATATTTGTGCACATATGGATAACCCTAACTGGATTTAGCAGGCTATCAAATTTTTCAAAAAGAAGAAATTAAATTGGGAGGAAGAGTGTTGAAAGAATCTGGAGGGGATAAATGAGAAGTGAGCATGAAGGCATTTGATTGTCTAATTGTATAAAATTCTCAAAGAACAAAGTAATTATTAAAATGGTAGATGTCTGGGCATGGTGGCCCAAATCTTAAATCCCAGCATTCAGAAGGCAGATGCAAAGAGATCTCTGTGAATTCCAAGCTAGCCTTGATTATATAGTGACTCTTAATTTACCCAAGAGTATATAATAAGACCTTGTCTCATCCTAGGCCAGAAGGCTGAAGACTGATGTCCCAACCTCCTGACTTACTGGAGCTGTATGGGTAGGCATCTTTCTCTACAACTTATCTCAGCTCTGGAAGCTGTGTTAGGCTTTCTATATTTTCAGATAATGTTGCTCGTTCTCAGATTTCTGATGGTGTTGAAAGACTGCTTATAGTCTCATAGCCCACCCAGGCTATTTAATAATGAGAAAATATATTTGAGAAGATAGTTCTCAGATAGTAAACAAACTAAATATCCAGGGCATAACGTATGGATTTACAAGTCTTTTAAGTTACAATAGATGACAGGGTGTTCTATTTAATTGTCAAAGATGATGGACTGGATGTTAGGTGTGTCTCATACTTTATAAATTACAAAATGTTTTAAAAAATCAGTCTGCAAAAGATAGTAAGAAAACGACTCTGTCGCAAAATTAAGTACATTCTTAGATCTTCAAAATGAGTGACAATTGTGACTTAAACCTTGGGTTTGGAATGGCCTAATTTTCTATTGGATAATATTTAAAATGAAAATAAATAAAATAACCAATAAAAATATTAAAAGTTAAAAAATCTTGTAAGATTTAAAATTAGAGTATAACAGATAGAAAAAGAAAGAATCTTAAAATTTTTAATATTATTATATACATTATTTTATGCATATGAGTGTGTTACCTACATATATATGTGTATGTGTTTCTGTGTTTGTGTGTTTACATTGTAAATTACCCTGTGGGTGATGGGAAGCTTAGGTCTTCTGGAAGAGCAGCCTGTTTTATCAAGTAATTAGAAAATTCTCTAGTTCCTTCAATTTTTTTTTTTTATAGCATGCTTACTTAGTTCATTCAAACATGCATGATTTTGACACTTTCTTTCCTTCCTAAAATACAGTCTTACTGTTTGAGTTCAACTTGGCCTGAAACTTGTTACACCACTCCGAATGGCTTCAAAGTCTTCATCCTCCTGGGTCAGCTCTTAGTGTTCAGATGCAGCTACAGACTATCATATCTTCTTATTACCAGTGTATTACATTCTTCTTGTTTATGCCCTAATCATGAATAGTAGGGGAAAATCTAAGAACAAAGAACAGTGACTAAGGGGAGGAAAGAGCCTCCAATTTTGTAGTCTCTTACTTTTTAATGATAATCAACATGACAACCAAATGGTAGAAACCAATGTTAACATCTAAAAAAAAAAAAAAAAAAAAAAAAAAAAGGTAGTACTTTTATCTACTTATGAGTGGATGTTATAAAAATGGAATTGGTGATATCCATATATAGAGCTTTTGGGGGAATATTTTATAAATCAAAACAATACTTTGTACAAGCCTACATATACCATCTGTTTTCACAGGTTCTTCAGGTTTTTTGTTTCTTTCTTCCTTTCTTTAAATAGTTTTGTACAGCATCTGAGAATTCTAGCACCCAGGAGGCAGAGGATATAGAATTCAAATCTCAAGGCCAATCTGAGTGACTCAGCTGTACTTGTCTGAAAGGGAAGAATAAAGTTAGGGTTGAGGATAGAGATCAATGATAGAGTATGTATTTAGCATGTTCCAGGCCAGGTTCAATACTAGTAAGAAAAACACACACAAGCAAAGAGAGAGAGAAAGAAAGAGAGAGAGAGAACTATGTATCTATACTTTTGATCATTAAATTATGTCTCGCTGTTATGATGTGATTTCTAGAACAGAATATTCTCATTAAATTTAAATTTAAGTTTTTCCTTCTGCTTTCATTATTCTTTTCCCTCCATGAAACTACTATTCTTCCCTTTCTTACTTGTCACACCAAAAGGATGCTGGGAAGTGGCTGTGGGTACTTGTCTTAGATGTAACACACACATACACACATACACACACACACATACATACACACATGCATGTACATGCACACATACACACACACACATACACATATACACATACATACACACACATACAGATATACACACATACATACACATACACAAACATATACACACATATATACACACGTACACACACATGCACACACTCACACTTATGCGCACACACATACACAACACATATATATATACAACACATACATGCACATACACATACACACACATACATACACACATACATACACACACATATACGCACATACACACACATACATACACACACATACACACATACACACACATACACACACACATACACATACAAATATACACACACATACACACACCTACATACACATATACATACACACATACATACACATGCACACACATAGATACACATACATACACATTACATAATTTTAAATAATATTATACATAATTTTATAAACATTATGTATTATATAATTTTATTATATATACATTTCAAACTATGAATGTTTTATGTATAGTTAAATATTTAAACATATTAATCCAAATATTTATGTAGAAGTTAATAGAATATATAATATGTAATAAGAACGACTAGTGGCCTTAGCAACAGTCATGTGCAGTGATCAGATTTAAACAAGTGGAAAATATACTCAAATTAAATATTAATTTTAGAGAGAATGATCAAAATATTTTAATTTAACTGGGGTCCTATACAATATATGGGTATACTTAACTAATGCATTATTTATTTTAAGCTACATCCTAAATTGATAATAGCAAATTTAACTAGTTATAGCATCTATGAGTCATTTGAGAAAACTCTCAAAACAATTCATGTTATTTTTGATTCTAACTTCTAATAATAAATAAAGCAACAGTATTTATAGGTACTATGTCTATGAAGCAATACTTTGGACTCTGGTCTTCATCTTCTTTTTTGCTACTTATTAAAATTTGGAAGGGCCACTTATATGTTATTCCAAATTTCTCATACTTAAAATGACAATCATAATATTGATCTCACCCAGCAACTGTGAAATACAAATACATTAGTAAGTGAGAAGTTATATGTTAAAATTCTTAATACACCTCTGAGTTTTAGAGAAATACAGAGAGAGATCTACCTCCTTGGGGAATAAGAGAAAAAAGCACCTTAACACAAGAAAATTCTAGCAAAAAAAATCTTTATCTAGTTATGAAAATTAAACATATTTTCTTATAAGAAAATATATTTGATTCTAAATATTTGCCAAATTTTCCCCATAAAGCAACCCAGCATGGAAGTGTACATGTGTGAATATGAACCCATTTGTGTTTGTGTATATGTGTATGTGTGTTTATGTTGTGTTTGTGCACACTGCCAAGTTCTTTTTCTTTTTTCTAAGTTTTTTGTGTTTTTTAATTAGGTATCTTTCAAATGTCACGCCTTTCCCGGTTTCCCTCCCTCCAGGAAACACCCTATCACAACCTCCCTCTCCCTGCTTCTATGAGGGTGTTCCTCCAAGTTCTTACCCAAATAATACATTTAGAAAATAGTCTATCTCTTCACATCTGTGGAAATAATAAAAAAAGATGAGCAGTGGAGACACATTTCAGTTGTAAATCTGGGGAGAATTGTTTCATACAATCTCACAAATGGACCTGAGTATAGGAGACTGTGTTTCTTCAGTATTAAGCCCAGGACCCTTGTGGGGAATTTGATGGCTGCCCTGTCCTGGGGATCTCTCACTTCTGGAAATCTTAAGCTGTGCTTAGTGAGGCTGTTTGCATCATAAATTGTAAGGGTGATTACAGCATTGACAGGCTTCCTTGTTATCATGAGATATACACATACCTTTCATTTATCCTCATGTGCAGCCAAGTTGCTTTTTTTTTTTCTGTCAATGTGGTGATGTTTTGAATGTTTCAGTATAAGGATCCAGGTGCTTCTTAAAAACAGAGAATGTTATAATGAAAACCATTGTTCTTTTTATGTCCACTGCCTCACATTGTTAATATTAATCCCTCAGTCTAGAGGACAAAAAGAAGGATACACCTGCTCAGAAAGGGCAATTGTTAAACACATATCGCAAAGGTCTCTGACTGTAAACTGTGAGATGAGGTGGCAGTGTCAAACTATGAGGAAGACACAGCAAAAAATCTGAGACTGGCAAACCAGGAAAATTCAAAACCAAAATGCAGACTAGGGTAGTCTGACCAGGTGCCTAAACTGGGACAGATTTTTTCATTTTTGAGGTTAAGGATATGGTAGAGAAACTTCTAAAATTTGGATTTTGCAAGGTAGCCAAGCTATGTATGAGTAGGTAGGCTATGTATGAGTGGGTAGGCTATGTATGAGTGGGTAGGCTATGTATGAGTGGGTAGGCTATGTATGAGTGGGTAGGCTATGTATGAGTGGGTAGGCTATGTATGAGTGGGTAGGCTAAGCATATTGCAAAACACATATATTTTCTCATCCATTTTAGTGAGAGGGAAATGTGGAAGGGTTACAATTCCAACTGAATTAGGCACAAATTTATGGAACAGCACAGGAATGTACCCAAAGTCTTAAACTCAGAATATTTGAAACGGGACGATAAGAATTATAGGATTCAATAATTATTTCTTAGTTCTCTATACAGAATAGCACAAAAAATTAAAAAAATATATTAGTTATTAAAACTTTTCCTGTTATGGTTTAAATTCTTGACATTTTCTATAACCTCCTTCTCATCTATATATTGAGTTAGTATTGTAACTTTTAAAGCTAATAAACTTACACCTACATGCTCAGGATCTTACTTTCGCAATGCACACATTTTCAAACATTGCCAGACTTTCATTGATATCACTGGATGTTTTCAAATCTTTCAAACTTTGTAATTATGACTGATTTATGAATGGCAAGTTAAGTAAACATTTACTGGAGAATCCATGAAAGGGGCACGTTACAGACAAAAAACTGTGGCAATTAAATTTATTTTCATATGTGATCTAATCTACTGTAGTCAAATAGTACACGATTTGACTCTCCCACTCTCAAATTGGCTGTGAATGGTATAGATACTGGACCTCAATATGTGTGCTGCTGGCTACTTTACAAAATAGCAAGCTTATGTTTAAAAGGAGTATTTGGACATTACTATGAAACCACTCCAAGTAAATTAATTGATAAGAAGATGTGAAAAAATACGTTACACCTCTTACATACATACCTTGTATCAATTTGGAATAGAACATGCTGAATCATGCTATACCATCATCTTGACTTCAAACCCTTTTGGTGGCTTTACACTTTCTGCCCAAAGCTTCATTTTCCTCAGCTTAGTCTATATGGCTTCTAAATATTTCCCCAAAGCATCTCTGGTACACTAAAATTTTGAACTAAAACCTGGGGAGGGAAGAAAAACTCAACTCTCCAGACTATGAGCCCTGAAATTGGTTATTGCAACTGGCTATTCTTGAAATCACATACAAGCCACACTAGGTGGAACCAGAATGTTGCATTTACATCATATTTATGCATATATATGTATATCTCTGTATGTGTGTGTTGTAGTAATAATAACCTAAAGCTCATCAGCTTGAGAAGGACTGTAGGGGAAATGCAAAATGTCTGAGGGAGGACAAGAAATGGGGGACATGGTTTAATTATCTTTCAATTAAAAATGAACTAAAATTCATGTTGAAAAGGACTAAAGCGAACAGCCTTGTAGCTAATTCTCCACCAATAGCAACAGCTAACTTTCATGTAGTTTACAGGCTGCCAACTCGTTAGCTCCTCTGACACCCACACAAAGCAAATGCTAAGCTAGATACAATCATCTGATTCTCAAAGTCACATTCTTATGTCTATAATGTCTACTTGATTGCTGCACAGAAATCTTTTTTGAAATAACTACTTTTTCTACTGGTCTTACAGATCGCTGACTATTTCACTCAATTAAATTTAGCTAAATTTAATTATGGTAATTATTTTCAGATACAGGAATGAAATACAAATTAATCCCATAGACTTTAATTCCCAAAGAGTTAACAGGTTACACATGAACTTAGTTCTAATGTCTAGTAAATTGTGAAGAATCTTTATATAATGAAAATCACCTTTCATTGTCGTTGTGAACTTCATTTATCACAAGCAACAAGGGTCTGGAATGTAGTTACTAATCATTTCTAGTACAAAGGACTAGTAGAAGCTTCTGTTTATTATGGAACATGCTATATAGTAGAGGGTAAACTTTGACTTTTGATACTTTTGCATCCTCTTTACAAAACCTACGGTTGCAGGAATACACCACCATGCTTGGTTTATGCAATGCTGATTTTCAATCACAGAGCTTTATTGATGCTAGGCAAGCACTCTACCAAATGAGCAACAATCCTAGCCAAGCTCGTACGTAAACTTTTGAGAAGTTCTTATATAGGTTCCACTCTTTAAACAAATAAAATATAGGAAACTTGAAGTCTGTACATGTTACTGAAGTGGTAGAGGGCACATTCCCAGAGTGTGTTGCTCAAAACTTTTATTTTATCATGTTACATTTCAATTGGCATACAGAATGTATAAAACAAATGAAACCCATATCAATGTTGTCAAATCAGTGGCAATTAGAATTGAAGACCGAGATTTGGAAAACATCTCACAAAGTATTTGCAAGAAGATATGAGTTGGGATTCCCAGAACCTATGTAAAAGCTGGGTAGGTATGCCTATGACACCAGCATTGTTAGCAAGGACAGGTAAATAGTGGGCAATGTCTGGCCCTAAAATACAGTTGAAATGGTTTTCTCTAGGCACTCAAGTGTTTATACCTCCGAAAATAATACAAAGTGTAACATAGGGAATGTTGCATATTAACCAATGTTTTCTACTGCTATGTGTATAGACAAGCACACCTGCACACAAGCATACACAGAGACAGATTCAACACACACAAATACACAGGAAAAATAGTATTGAAGATGTAAGTATATTATAAATTACATATTTAGGTTTTTTATTATCCTAAACTATAATCTCATTTATAAAAATATTCACTATAATAATAAATCATGGATTTACTTATCACAAGAGTTCAATATCTGAGAATGATTTTAAATTATAAAAGAGATCTTAATTTTATTATTTTATTAAAAGCAAACACAATAAGTGCATTTCAGTATTCCTTAGATTGTGATATCAACAATAAGTCTACTTTAATTACATGATGTCATATACAAAACAAAAGCCAAAAAAAAAACCCCATAACATTCAGAATAGGGAACTGATAGTATTTATAACTTCAGCTATATTCAAGTTGCCTTAATTATAATTTTATTGTAAATTATTCTATATTAGATTATGTTTAAAAATTGAAGCCAAAGTCTCATCAATTTGGAGACGGGCAGTTCATGGACCATTTTTGAATAATAAAAACATGCAAGATTAGATGCTTTGGAGTTCTTTAGAAAAAAATGTCATGTACTTTAATAAATGTTCTCTTAGTTTGAAAATAGCTACTGGCTTAAAGGAGTTTATCTTTTGGATCTCATTTCTACATAAAATATTTGCATCTCTGGTAGTTTGCATTCAAGGGTAGAAATAAATGACTGTAAAAATTTCCCTTATATTGAATAAATGGATTCATTTCTCATACAAAATATTCTGATGACAGTTTCTCCTCCCTCTGCTCTGCCCTTTTCCTCCCCACATCCCTTCACTTTTGGATCCACTCCCTCTTCATTATCAGTAGAAATCAGTCTTCTAAGTGATAAAAATAAAATCTACAAAATAAAATATAATAAAGCAAAACGAAGCCTTTACAACAGTTTTGGACAAGACAATCCAATGGAGGGAAAGGAGCCCTCTAAAAGGCACAAGAATTGGTACCAACTTGCTCCCACACTGAAGAGTCCCATAAAAACCACTCAACTGAAAGTCATAATACATATAAAGAGAACTTGATGCAGACCCATGCAAACAATGTGCTTGCTGTTTCAGTCACTAGAAGTTCTTTTATGTGCTTTGTTCATTTGCTTACAATGCCTTGTTCTCCATGGGTCCTCCATCCCCTTTGCTCTTACCCTATTCCAGCCTTTTTCTAGGATTCCCTGAGCTCTAAGGAGAGGAATTTGATGGGGTCACCCATTTAGAGCTGTCATTCTGTCCATCGATCTCTGTATCTGTCTCTTCTCTTCTCTTCTCTTCTCTTCTCTTCTCTTCTCTTCTCTTCTCTTCTCTTCTCTCCTCTCTCTTCCTTTCTCTCTCTCTCTCTCTCTCTCTCTCTCTCTCTCTCTCTCTCTCTCTCTCTCTCTCTTTCTCTCTCTCCTCTCTCTTTCTGTGTATGTGTGTGTATGTGTTTGTGTGTGTCCAAAGTCTGTTTATGAGTCTGATTTGTTTCTATCTTCTGTAGGAAGAAACTTCTCAGATGATGGCTGAATGAAGCACTAATTTATGAGCATGCAAAACATCATTGGGAGTCATTTTATCACTACTTTTTCTCTTTTTTAGTACAAGTCGTATTTGATTATTTTCTCTAGGTCTCTGGGCTATGTAATGAATCCCTGCCTCTTTGTTAACCACGCCATGTCATGTATGGGTTCCATCACATGCTCTCCTTAATTCAAATTAGGCATTGGTTACTTAATCCTACAAATTTTATTCTACCATTGCCCTAGTATATTTTCCCAGCAGGACAGCATTATAGATCAAACATTTCGTGGCTGTGTTGTATATACATTTATACATTTCTCTTTTGCTAACATGCATTCTGAGTACTTCTTTTCGGGAATATATTATTTAAAAATAATGAAGTTAAATCTACTGAGATTCTATTATTGGATACACAAAACTATAACTATTTTATTGTCTGGTATATATGAAATAAATATTTATAGTCTTTTATATTAAGCTCCTAAAATATTTCATATACTTTACATATCTTTTGTGTTTCCGATGGGGTATGGGGGTTTTGTACCTGGAGATCAAAGCCAGAGTTTCTGCTTCCTAAACAAATTCCATACCATTGGTCTTCTACACAATTCTATTACATTTCTAAAATTTGTCTTTAATTTAAGCACTTTAAGAAAAGATTAAGATTTTTAAATTTTAAGTAACAGTTTGTAGTGGTTGGAAAGTGAGAGTGTCTATTCAAAGACTCAGATATTGAACTAGTTGTTTCCAGTAACATGACTCTTTGGAGAGGATTAAGAGTCATGGCCCTGATGGAAGTATGTCACTAGGGACTGACTTTGAGATTTTAAAAATTCTGCACCATATACAGTACAGTCTCTGCTTTCTGCTGAAACTGGAGATATAGGCTGTCTTTATCAAGTTGAAAATGATTTTTAATTGTAATTTTATTACCATTAGTACTTGTCTTTACAACTACTTATAAAATGTTCAAAATTAATTTATTTGATTCTCAAGGTTAACTTTGGGTTTCATATTTAACTTCGTCTTTTGAAAACTGAGTAACTCAATTAAGTAGGGTCCTTGTAATTTAGTCTTAACTCAAAGTATGTGCAACCAGAAGTGTATTTGTATAGTAAGTAAATAAAAATGTTACAAAATACATTGTAATTTAGAGCTTATTGAGTGAATTTTTTTTGCACAGAGTAACAGAAATTTTAAATAAATAAATGCAAATATAATGTGAGTGCTATGTTGGAGAAATGTGAAAAGAGGTAATGTCAGGATGAAAAAAATAAATCATAAAAGGATTTAGCAGTTAGAAACTCAAGATTGTTAGCTGCAGCTAACACCTCAATAGTGGAAATGAAACAATAAAACAATTGCTACTACAGAGTTTTTTTTTTCTATGAACCCAAACAAGTTATCAAAGGAGCAACAGAGAAATAACATCAGAAGTGACAAATTGAAAACACTGGCTGCCTTCCACCTACAAATATCAGTGATCTCATTAAAAGCTAGTCAGCTAAATAAATGCCTTAAATAAAAAGATAAAGATTGGTACACTGAGAACATGAAGAAGAATCTATTTTCTTTCTATAAGAGATGCATTTCATATTGAAGAGCTCAGATGAACTTCAAATAAAGAATAGGAAAGAAACCATGCAACGAATAAGATTAAAAATGCATAACTGACGTGAATATATTAATAAAAGGCAAAGTAGATTACACAACTAAAATACTGAAAGAGAAAAGGTGGATAATTATATAATCATACAAGGAGCAATTTGTCAAAAGGCAAGACAATTCTAAATACATTTTTTTTCTGACAAAGAGTAATCAAATTTCACAGGGCTATCAGTAATAAAAAAGAAAATAGATAAATCCTCTAAAATAGTTGCATACTTTAACTCTTGCTTTAATAATCAGTAGAACTAGTTGATAGAATGAAATGAGTATATGAAATAAATAAGCAATGTTTCCAACCTAGTTGGCCTATTGGGCATGATCTGGGAATTCCCATCAAAATCCCAGAGTAATGATGCCTCTCATGTGCCTAATGAATTATCTTCCAGATAGGTCAACATAATTTCAAAAAATTGGAAGGTAGAAATGTTAAGAAACAGAAATAGCACCAGTCAATATACCTTAGGATCAAGATAAAAGATATTGAATACAATATTACCAATTCAATCTGTTTAAGTTGTTAAATATATGTTTGCCAGCTGAAAAATCTCAGAAAAATTTCAAGATACTGATTTATCCACCAAAAATGTTTTCTAAATACAAAATTTAGAAATCATTACTATCTAAATATCTACAGAATCCTCCAATAGTTGTAACACAGAGTTTCTAAATGATCCATGAGAGAATGAAGCAATTAATCACAGTAAAATATATGAAAACGTATGGAACTAGCTACGACTGGAAAGAGAGGAGTATAAAGTCCTTGAGCTACCACTGTAGGATGCTTATGAGAAGGCATAGCTATAAATGATGCTTGAAGAAAAAGACAAGATTACATATGTAATCTATATTTTAACTTAAAATAAAAGAATATAAAAAAATACTCCCCAAATGGGAAAATTAGAGCCCAGGAGGTTAATAGACAATAGATAAAATTTACAAAATTTTACATAGGAAAATAGATGAATTAAAATCAATAAGAAAAATAAGATATACAAACTAATATTAGAAACACTGGAAAATATGATTGTATTAAAATTTGAAAATCAGTTTCATTTTAAGAAAAGTATCTACAAAGAATTGGAAAACAAGAGATATTAACAAAATGAATCCTTTTTCATCTAAGAAAACAAACATAATTTCAAAAAATTGGAAGGTAGAAATGTTAAGAAACAGAAATAGCACCAGTCAATATCCCTTAGGATCAACATAAAAACTATTGAATACAATATTACCAATTCAATCTGTTTAATTTGTTAAATCTATGTGTATATGTGTATGTTTGTATGAGAGTCTGTGCTTGAGTGTGGGTGTCTGAAGAAGACACAAAAAGGTAACAGATACTATGTTGGTAGAGTCACAGGTTGTTTGAACTGCCAAAAAGTCAATGGTATCCAAACTCCAGTTTTTGGACAAGGAGTAAGTGCTCTTAACCACTGGGCAATCTAGTCATGCCCACATTGTAATCCTTAAATTAGTAAGCATCCAATACACACACACACACTCACACACACATACACTCTCACACACACACACACCACATACACTCACACACACACACACACACACACACACACACACACACACACACACAGTATTGCAAATGTGCCAGCAGCAAGAGTGCTTTATTCTTCAAGATAAATATTTCTGTTGTGCATATTTTTATGGCTTTTGGGAGAGCTCTATATACTATAATTAGTCCCTTCTAAATTGCTGGTATATAAATTACATATCATGTCATATACACTTTCTCTATCTCATACACACACACACACACACACACACACACACACACACACACACACGCATGCACACACCACTGGCATTATGTGTGGGAATAATATAATCTAGACTTATACTATGGTAAACTTGTCATGACAGGCATTTAATAAGAAAGTTAGTTCAAAGTTCAGTTTATCTATAACCAAGACTGGTCTGTGTCTTTTCTACATTCACCTAGATTGCCCCAAAGATGAAGGCTACTAGCAAATACAAGTTGAAGAAATAAAACTACCCATAGAACATCTAATAATGTGTTTGAGCACTTGAAACTCAAAAACTCCCATTCTTATTTAGTAGAGAGAATCAGAATTAACTCATATTTACTAAGTCTTTGTGACCACAGAGATGTATTTACAGTGGTTTCATGAGCATTCCAGGATAGTAGTATCACATTTAAATTTTGATTTACTTTCTGGGAGTACGTTTTGGGCCATTGTAGGAGGTACTATGAAGGTAGGTTTTTTTTTTTCCAAGGACATGGAATGGGTTTTCTTCCATGGAATTTGACATTCTTATTTTGTGGAGGACAGTTTGGTTTGCAAAAATTGAGCAATTTCAGCTTTCCTAGGTCACATTATAAAATCAGTTTGGCTGTTCTAGGAATGGATAGTTATCTCTTCCCTATTTATTTCCCTATTTATATTAGTAAGTATACCAAAAGGTGCATTTCTACTGGTGTCTAAGTTTTTAAATTTACCCACTGTACAGAATTAACTTCCTTCCAAAGAGGGGTGGACTATTAATAATATTTATTTATTTATTGCATTGTACATGATTATTTTCTTAAGATGGTTTCACTAAAGTGATCTCACACAAGAAATCCTCTCTGACAAGTACAGCACTATAATTTTAGTCCCCTTAATAGATGTCAAACATTTACATTACGGAGCAATTTTCAAGATGATTCAAAGTATTTCGTTTTTGCAATAGTAGCCAGTTTTATTGACAGTGACTGATTTCTCTCCTCTGTCAAAGACAGTGGGCTTTTTCATTCTAAGTACCAATGTATTTAGTAATCAAACACTATATCATCCATACTTATACAACATTTAAGTTTCTAATTTGAATGATGTCAAAGTCATCTCCAAAGGCTATGTGAATTCTTCATCATAATTTACATTACTGGTCATCCTTTTTTCAATACATACTATTTAATATTTCTTATTTTGCTTATGTTTTCAATAGTAAAGAGGTAATTGAATTAAGGGATTCAAACAATCAAATGATATTCCACCTTGATTTACCTCAGCAAAACTGTTGCTGACATCCCTAGCAGCTAACAAGCAACTAGTTGTATAGTTTTGTATATGTGTCCACAAATTCCAAGTACAGTGACTTTGTATTAAACTTGCTCTTAATTTAACCCCACATTGTTTCTGTCTCCAACACTACCTTTCAATCTAAGAAAGAAACACATGAGAAAAGTCACTCTCAGCCAGGCAGTGGTGGTGCACGCCTTTAATCCCAGCACTTGGGAGGCAGAGGCAGGCAGATTTCTGAGTTTGAGGCCAGCCTGGTCTACAGAGTGAGTTCCAGGATAGCCAGGGATACACAGAGAGACCTTGTCTCACACACACAAAAAATCACTCTTGGCTCTGAATTCTCTTTGCTGAAAAAGTTAGAATATGAAGCTAGAATATTCTCAGAGGAATTCTGAAAAGTTGCAGACATTTTTTAAAAAAATTCCACCCAATGAAAAATTAAATATTAAAAATAATAACTGCTACTTAATGAAATTATTACAAAAACTATTTAGGATTATTTCTGTACAGCATTGCCCATAACCCAACTATATGATCCAAAATAAAATATTGTATTTTGTTTTTTTCAATGTTCACAGCTAAAATTTTACATGCACATTTATCATCATTTTATATGACCTAGGAAACAAATTCTTTAAAATCATACATATTATCAAGAATTATTTTACTTATAAGAAACTTTTCACTTCTTTTTTTAAATTTTTTTATTAGATATTTTCTTTTTTTTTTATAAATTTTTTTAAGATATTTTCTTTATTTACATGTAAATTGCTCCACTCCCAGTTTCCCCTCCAAAAAACAAA